>NW_028139542.1:0-64299 GCF_965202585.1 Thalia democratica
TTTGTAGAAAATCATTTAAAATAATATGAGAACTCATCAAGGTTTTTATATAATAGATTAACAAAACATAACGATTTAAAACGAAAACAGTAAAAATAGAATTAAGACATAATATTAATTTATAATTATTAGGATTTTATAAAACATAAAAAAGTTTACCATGTATTCACGTATCCTTAGAAAAAAGCAGGTTTGTTAATTCTGAATATTAATCAGCTATTCTAAAAACTAGCTTAAAATAAATATAAAACTTGTTGTATGTCGTCAACCAAAATCATTTTACCGAAATATACTATGTATAGACTAATTATTAAAAAAAAATAAATTAGGACCACTAAAAATAAAATATCATAAAATTATAGTTAACGGAGAGTGTTTAGGTATTCTAGTCCATTCTTTCCACAAGTTCTTTCCACAAACGGGCATAACTGTTCTTGCCAACTGTAGTCGAAGTCTACTTTCAAGGATCTTCATTATGATTAAACTTAACCCCTTGGCGATTTAAGTTTTCTGAAATTTGATCTCGTCTTCTGGTGGGTCCATGTTAAAAATATTTTATTTTTAAAAAGTCTGAAATTGTTTTAATAAAATGTGTCAAATTTACATTAACTAAAATTTTTTGAAAAATAACTTCAGACTAATTTTTTTATCAGCAATAGATGGTGATTTAAAAACAATGTAATCATCATATGTTAATCTTCAGGGCTTTGAAAAAAAAAATTAAAATTAAGCCCAAAAAATCTATAAAAAAGGTGGTAGCATCATATGTTAATCAATTAATTATAAAAGTTACCTCATTGAATTGTTGCTAAAAAACTATTTTATTTAAAATTTTACAATTGATTGGTTTAATTGTTAAGATAAAGTTCAATAATATATAATAAAATATTAACAATGTTATTAATATTTTCAAATTTTGAACAGAATATTAACAAAATTGAAAAACAAGTTAAAACCTTTGTACAAAAAATTATTTTTTTATTTTTTTCTTGGTCTTGTAGTAAAACAAGTTTTTTTTTTTGAATAGAATATTTACAAAATGGTAAAACACGGAAAGTTTTAAAAATAAGATTTTACGTAAACACAGTTGACTCCAGTATAACCCAACTTTGACAAGAAATTGAATTAAAAAATTAATACAAGTTAATAATAGCTAGTTAAAACAGTTGTTAAATAAATAATATACATAGACTTGATAATTATTTAGAGATTAACAACTTTACCAAATAAGGTAAAAATAATAAGTGCTCCAGCTTAAATAACTAGCATTAATTGAAACAACACTTAAAAAAACACCTAAAATAATGAAAAATTATAAAATGTCAAGTATCACTTAATGTGTACTCTTTGGGAAAAAAATATAACCGTAGAATTACAACTACTTGGAATATATTAATGTGAAATTTTTGGAAAAGACCTAGTCTTTTTTGGTCCATTATAAGGCACATATGCAGTTGCTGTTAACCCCAAGGGATATAATTTTCTTCCATCTGAGGACTTAATATAATATCTGTTATTAACAAAAACCACTTTACTGCCACCTTTGGTTTTAAAATTTCGTTGCCTTTTGGCTAAAGGTTGTACTACATTGTCAGAAAAAAAATTCATCAGAAAAAAAAAAGAAATTGAAAAGTGTATTTAGTAACTGTTTATCATGAATTGTGAAAGGTAAACTTAAATTAGGCAATAAAAATATTCCACAATCGTTAAACATCAATTCAATATGTTTTAGCTGTAAATTTAGTAGTTCTTCAAGGTTTTTAATAACCTCTGTAGGTGTACCTGTTTTGAAATTAAAATAATTTTTAATTTTATGGTTGGCCCTTTCGGCCAAATTTTTAGTGAGGGGTTTACATTGACAAGGAACACTAACATCACACTCACACATTTTTTGCAATGGCAAGGCAATACGGTTCAAAATAAGTGGCAAAATGTTATACACATACCTTTTCTCCTTAGCATCCAACCAAAAAAAGGCTCAGATGCTAACATGATATTTTTATTTTCAAGAAAATCATTTGATTTTCATTTTGGTTAGGTTTTTTAATAATCTAACAACTCCTTGATTTTTTGTATTATATTATCGGTAATGTGTTTTTTACACAATATCATGTCCATATTAGCAAAAGTTTCTTTAATGGCGGATGTAATGCCCTTTTGGTGCATATATAAAATAGACTATCAAAAGAGCAATTAATTTTACGTGTGGACATTAAAGATAAAACAACTGTTTTAAAGTGTTGAAAAAAAAAACAAAAGACCTCTTTACAGCTTGATTTATGCAACAAAAACATTCCCAGCATAAGGGCTGGAGCACCTGTTTTTCTTGCTAATATAGAATTGGATTTGTATGAAAAGCAAGATAAGTTGTAAATGGGAGTATTAAATGTTTTATCAAACTGAAAGACATTTTTTTTAACGCGCTGTTTAACATTTCGGCCAAAATTAGTTCATTATAACATATTATTAAGGGGAGATCTGTACATAAACCATTTAATTCATATTTTTGTATTTTATGTACATTTTTAACAAAGCTGTCCTTGTTTATTAGATGAGATTTAATGTATTGAATTTCATCAGCAATATTATGAAATGTTTTTGTACTTTTTTTGTCAGAAAGTTTGTATTTGAGGTTTGAAATTTCCTGAGGGTCTTTGAATAAATTGTAGTTTTTTAAAAAAATTTGACTTGGAGATTTGTCTTTATTTAATAATACAGTTTTTGTTTGATTATTTATGCTTGTGCATAAACAACTTGGTTTGTTACCTATAAAATTAAGTATCTTAAATTCTTAGGTATAGAAAACCTGCATAAAGAATTTTGAACCGCACTTTGGGTGATAGGTTCTACCAAATAAAGTTATTGTTGTGGGATATATATCAATTAAATCTTTTTTTGGCAAGTTTAGCAATAAACTTTTTTGTTTGTTGGTCAAAGGTTTTTTCAAAAATATATTTTTTGTTATCTGCTTTAAATTGAAACCATTTACAGAAAAAATGTGTGTGATTGTAATTATTATTGGTTACAATCGTTTTATTGGATATATCACTGGTTAAAATGTCTTCAATATTATATGCATTTGTAGAATTTAAAATTATTTCCGTAGCTCTTTTAGGTTTAAGTTGATGGCTATGTGAGCTAGTTGCATAAGTTTGGTTATCTGGAGTCAACAATGTAAAACTGTTATAAGAAGATTTGTTCAAATAGTCTGAAGGTAAACCTGAAGTTGTTTTAGTTGCAACAAATGTATTAAAAGAGCTTGAGGTATTGAGAATTTTTATAGGTAAAGAAATAAGTGAGTTATAAGTATTGGGAATAGTTTTATTACAGCTAGCTTTACGTTTTAGTTGTTGTTTGTGTAAGCTACTTGTAGAAGTTTGATTATTGGAAGTCAACAATCTTAAATTATTTGAGGAAGATTTGTTTAACGAGTCTGAAGTTAAACCTGTATTTGAACTTGAAGTTGTATCAGTTGTAAAAAATGCAGCACAAGAATTGGTGGGGTTAGGATTTTTTTTAGGTAAACAAACAGGGGGAATAGTTATGGATGTAGAAAGTGGTTTAAGTGGAACAAATAACGGATCAGACAAATTATCAAGTGCAAGAGGTTTTTGTTGTGTTTTAAATACTTCAAGGGGGGTCTCAAATATTGCAATTGAAGAGTTTTTGCTACGTTTACAAAATGTATAAATTTATTAACTTCAAATATATTTTCAACTGTTTTATCTAAAACATAAACCTTATCTTTTTTTGTTTAACTCCTTTGAAAACTATCTCAATCTCTTTCTTAGCACTCTGTAGAAAACAAAAGCTAAAATCAATAATGTTTTAAAAGAATTTAAAATAAAACACTAAACTAAAATCAAAAACGTAAGCAATAATTCATTCTTAATAAAAGATAAACATAATCTAAAACTGCTAACCATTTTGTGTTAATCAATTTAAATTCTATTTAAAAGCTAAAAAAAATATAATAATTTTTTTATTCAAACTAAAATTAAACAAAACAAAAGGAACACTTTACAACTAATTATACTTAACCTCAAACAAAAACTTTATAAATAAACAACAATTACTCTCATTACAACATCATAAATGAGAAAATAACTGTTGTTATTTTGATTAAATATTTAGCTAATTGTTTCTTGTAACCAATAAGGAAGACTAAAAAACCCACTCTTTGACCCAAAAAATTTTCCCTGAGTTACTTTAAACTTTCTTGAGTTTTTTTCTTAATTCCCTAGGTTCCCTGAGTGTGTGGCAACCCTGAAAGAATTAAAAGTCTAATAAAACCTTTTAATACATATTAAAAAATTTCTGAATACACTAAATAAAAAATCTTCTTTTGTAAATCTTAAATTTGTAAACAGCCTTGCCTTATACCGTATGTCAACACATTAAAATCATATCTATAAATTATAATACGTTTCGTAGTATTTTTTCAACTTTTTGTTCATATTTTATTTTACTTGTTTATATTAGTTTACATTTGCTTACATGTCTGATATGTTTATATTAGTTTACATTTGCTTACATGTTTTACATGTTCATATTAGTTTACATTTGCTTACATGTTTATATTAGTTACAAATTGCTAACATGTTTTCCGTGTTTATATTAGTTTACATTTGCTTACATGTTAGCATCATCTATTGCTATAGAATCAGTTATTTCTAAGTTGTCAAGTTGTAAGCTTTTGATTGGCTTAAAAGTAAGTTGGCTCTTATTGGCTCAAAAGTTAGTAGTAGAAATCTCAATCGACCTGTTTTTTCCCTGTTGAATATTCAGCCCGTTTTTTCCTAAATGAATGCAAACAAAACACTGTTCATCAAATTTAATAAGTTATACATACGTCATAATGGAGTTTTGCAAAACTGCTGAAATTTGGTTTTTGTACATTTGCATATAGTTTTTAAAGCAAAACAAAGCTTAAAATGATATATATTTCATGTTAATCTTTCTAAACTTTATTATGTAAACAATATTTAAATGTTAGAAATAATGTTTAGAAATGCTCATTGATTAGAATGAATATATTGTATTGATTCTCATTAAAAAAAGGTCTTTGTTTATTGTTAATTTTTTTATAACTTTAAGTTAATTATGTTTAATTTTGCATTTAGTTTTCAAAGATAAAAACTAACTTTATGTATATTATTAACAAATTAAATTCATTTATTTTATTAGCTGTAAGCTTATACATTTTAAAACGGTTTAGCGTTCGTTAAAAAAGTGTAAAAAAGTGTTGTTAAATTTTAAGAAGTTTTTATGCTCAAATATAGCACTCGATTTTAAAATAAATTATCTGATGCTGAAAATGTTTTAAATCTACTTTTTTTTGTCTTTAAATTACTTTATAAGTTTTGTGTAAGTTTTTCTGACATGTAAAAATAAGTTTGTCTAATATACTAGACTTCAAAATAATTATGTTTACTAGCTATAAAAAGTTTGGGTAATTAAAAATAACTTATCAAGTCCAACTGTAGATATACATAATAATAAAACATAAAAAACTGAATAGAGATGTAACACTTGACTAAAAAATTTATAAAATTTTACGCAAAGCAAGTTAAAGGTATAATAATAAAGCCACTCGATGTTTTTATTTTGAGTAAAAATAATTCATTGAGCTAAACCAAAAGTTATGAATTTCCTTTAAAAGTATACTTAAAACCTGGTTTAATGTCTTAACTTTCCTTTGCGATGCTTTTTAATGCTAAAAAAGATTTTGTCAAATCTATTTTCGTAGTAAAAAAAGTACAAAATAATTGTCGTTTAAAAAAAAATAATATAATATTGTCTATGTCCTAGACAAGACGTTAAAAGGTATCCAAGTGATGTACTTCTCGATAACAGAAAGCTTTTTCGAGCACCAGGTCCTAAGACTAAAGTTTTCGAGCGCTTTATTTTGTTGTACAAGAAACAAAATTAATAAGATTTTTAAGTACTTCCTTTACTTTCAGTAGTTTATAAAACAAAATAATAGCTTAGAAGAAATCAACTTCAAGTAATTAGGTCTATAAAGGAGCTATTTTTGTTTTATATATATATATTTTCTATTACTTAAATAATCAAACTTGTTAATCTCCTAACGTTGCGTACCATATTTTTGCTAAACCAGTTAAATTAAATATCCTGGATTTAACGTCTTTAACTTTTTTTTTGTGCTGCGTTTTCAGGGCTAAAAAAGAGTTTTTCAATATTTTTAGTTTTTATACTTTAAAAAGTAGTAAGCAATAGTTATGTATTTGAGTTTTAGCTTCACAAAAAACAAAGAAAATTATTAATGAAATTTTTAGGTACTCGCTTTAATTTTACTAGATAAGTTAAAAAAAAAGCTTTGAAGAAAAAAACAAGTATATGTATATTAAAATTATATTAAAAACTTTATATATTAAAATGTATAGACATATATTTTTCGTTTATTTAAAAAAAACATTATATTGTATGACTTAAATAATCAAACTTGTAAGTCTTCAAACATTGCTCACTATGTTTTTGCTAAACTAACTACTCAAACCTCTATTACTATACTAAACACAAATGATTATTAAAACATTTCCTCTCGAGTTTCGAACTAAAATTATCTTATTTTAAGGTTATATTTATTCTTTCAAAAATTTATTTTGCAAACTAAGTTTCGGTCAAAGACCTCGTCAGTGCTTAAATAAATTTAAAAAAAGATATGTGACAGTCATGCAAAATAGCATTTAAACAATTAAATTAAAATAAAAACAAATTATTACTGAAAATTTTTAATTTAGAAACTAAACAAATCAAATTTTAATATTAAGACTGAGTTTTAGTAGAAGTTTAAATTTTTAGCTAAGTTTTTAAAATCAATATAACAACAATAATAATAATAATCAAAGCTGTATTTAGCTTTCTCTTTTCTTCTAGATAATTTACAGACTAAACATTGCTTAAGCAAAAGTGTAGTTTTAGGTTCTTAACTTAGTAAACATTTTTCAAGATTAGCACTTTTTTGTATTAAACTAAAAGTTTTAAGTGTTGTTAATCTATACAAAGATTTTCGTCGGCTAAGTACTATGACTTATGAATATTGTTAGATTGTAATTATAGAAATTTCTTTCAAATATTTTCTACATAAGTGATATTTTTATTACTTATTACATTATCACATTTGTTTAGTTATAAAACAAAAATATATCTTTTTAGTTGCTAGAAATCGACTTCGAATATTTAGAAGATTTAAAAAATAATTTTGCTTTTTTGTTTTTAAACTGTCTTTGGTATAAATTAAATAATCAAATTTAAAAGTTTAATAACATTGCTTACTATTTTTGTTATATCAACTAATTAAATTTATTTTTTTTACTAAAAATAAATGATTACTAAAAATTTTCAAGTATAGTCTAAAAATTATTTAATATTATTTTTAATTTTTTTGATTAGTTAATACTTTTAGGTTAAGTATTAAACTATAAAGTTTTAAATTTCGGATCTCTATATTAAGATGCTTGTCGATATGTACTATGAGTACTAGTGCCTTTTTTATAGAAAATATTTTCAAACTTTTGAGTTATGTTAACATTTATATAATTTTCACGATTTCATTTCTCTTTTAACATTTATAACAAAAAAAAATAATTTAAACACATGTGATAATTTTCCTACTGATCAGAATACAATAATAACTAAAAGAAACTAGAAATTCTAGCAACAGGATTAAAAAAATATTGTAAAAAATTGTGTTTAAATCCTAGACTGAATTAAAAGGTGCTGCACAAACTTTCTTAAACTTATTAGTTTTAAAATTTAAAGATTAAATAAATTATATTAATGAAATTATTAATAAACAGAATTGTTTAGGGGCCTTAAAAATTAAGTTTATTATATACCTTATTATTTTAAAAGCTGAAATTGAGTTTGGGAACTGTTAGTCAATTTCCTAGTACTTATTTATTCAAATAGTTAAGACTTATAACTAATTACTGGCAGCTATTTTGTACTGACCACATTTTAAACAGAAAAACACCTTTATTTGACATTAGAAAAATAATTTCAATCATTAGAGGTGAAAGACAAACTGCTTACACAACTTTACAAACAACAACACTTAAAATTATTCTAACTACTTTTAAAGATCACATCTCCAAAGATAAATTGTAAAAAAATTGTTATGACCATTTAAATTTAACTTTAAATCGTTTAATAATAAAAACTTATTATTACTAAAAGTATCCTTATTTAAGTAAGTATTAAAGTTTCTTTAAGTCATATTTCAAAAAAATAATAAATTTTATTGCTAAGAAACATTAATGTAGGTCTGATGTTATACAAAGATGTTATATAAAGATGTTAAAAATGTTTACAAAAGCTTGCCATGTTTTACATATTTTGCCACACTTCTCATATTTAAAATAATCTTGCAAAAGTTTACCGTATTTTTTAACCTTTCATTATTTGCTATTATTGCAATACATTTGTCATATTTGCCTTTTTTCTGCCATACATGGTATTATATAAAAAATACTTATTGGTAGAATAAATATTATTTATAACATCTACATTTGAAGTTTTTGTCAATGTAAATGTAATTGGAATTTACTAGTTATTAATTTGAAGTTTCTATCTCAGATATGATAGTTTAAGATTCCTAAATATAATTTAAAGTTTTGTTATAAAAAGTCTAAAATTTTGTATTTGTGTTTTTCATTTCTGCTGAGTGCACACAATTTTACTGAAATTGCGCTCTATTCTCTTTAGCAAAAAGTTCATATTCTAAATTGAAGTTTTGTATAAAGGTAACTTAAACACAAATCTAAACCATTATTTTTTTCTTTGATTATTTTAGGTAGTTAACTGCTCCAATGCCCCATCCAACGCTTCGCCCATGCTGCCGACCCTCGATTTAATGTCAAACACACAGTATAAAAGTGTGATAAATTATTCTGATCACTCACATACAGTATAGTAACAGTTTAAGCTTCTAATAGTTGCTTTTTGAATATTACTCTTACTTATTAGTCTCATATTTAGTTTATCACTACAGCTTTGTTTCTTTGCTTGTAAACCTACATCAGTTTTACTAACGCTCTGGCTTTTCTCCTGCTATAGTTTGCACGATAAACACCTTCGTATGTATAAAGTTTCGTGTTAGTTTAATATGGTCACTATCGTTTTATCTCAGTACAGCTCGAAGACTGATGAGGCCTAAACAGGGCGTTGGTTTTAAGTGTATTAAGATATTTTGTTAGCAGGTAATTTTCGAGGTACTTATGTAAATTGTCTAATTTAATTTTGCTGTTTTTAATTTTAGTTATATTTTTTAACAAAGGGTATTTTTATAAGGCAGTTTAAATTTTAACACGCTGGTGTCGCTCATAGTTACTATATTCCCCTACTTGGGTCGATACGATAGTTCTAATCTTAGGTGTAACACATATTTTGTGAATAAATTTATTGGGCCTTTAGCGCTGAGGTCAGGTTTACGATAACCTTATATACATTTAAAGTATTTCGTGTTAAGTTAAAGTATTTTTAACAGCCACCAATAAACTAGATGTAATTGGTTTTAGTTTGAATGTGTTGTAAATGACTTGTGACCAGGATTAAAGGAGTTTATGATTTGAATTTTATTCCTAACTTATTAAGGTGATCTTGTTAATGTGTTTTTTTCGAAGAGCATATCTGTAATAATATCTTTTTTTGTTTTGTTTTAAGTTTTATATTTAAAGGTCAGATACTTGGAAAAAGATAAAACTAATTAAAAAAAAGCAACATTAAAACAAATGTCCGCATAACTTTGAAACTATATTATTGTATATCAATTATTATTCATAATTTAGTTTATTTAGACTTTATTAGTATCTTATAAATAGTTCATGTTGTTTTTAGTTTCACTTGGTAAAAATTTTTTAATCAGTCGCAAAAGTAAAAATTACTTATTTTGTTTTGTAACAGAAAAAGTCAGTTTTTTTTAAGCTAAACGTAATATTTTTTAACTTAATTATGTATTTGGTTTTCTACTTTAAGCTGTTACTAAAATCTTTTTTTTTTTTTCAACAGCATGCAAATATCAAAATTCAAGTTTATTTTAAAAGTGGGTAGGTGCAGACATGTTAAAAAGCTCTGCTTTGTTTACTCAAGCGTGAAATTACTAACTTAAAACAAACCAAAAATAAAACACTTCATTGCTGAATTACCATAGTAACTTTTAGCATTTTAACATCTCTGGGTAGGTGTCAAAAATGCATGAAGTAACACTTTGGAACAAAGAAAATGTTTTTGCGCGGGTTAAAAGTTTTAAGCTTTTTTTTTATTATATTTTATTATCACTGTTACACTTAGCTCTTTTTCTTGGTCGATAACTTATTTTATTAATATCTAAAAGAAAATTTTTTTTATTAATCAATTTATACTCTTTTGCAAAATATCACGGGTGCAAAATTGGTTCCTCGTGCAAAAGTGACCTTCCTTGCGAAATTTCAGGTATCTAGCTTGAGTTTGTTTTATTTTGTTTTTACTGTTAGTTTGTTTAAAAAACAAATACCTCGAAAACTAATTGATTTAGTCTTTAACACGTGAAAAATTCTGCTTAAATTTTATTTTTAAGTTAGTAATAATATATTGTTTGAATATTATTGGTAAGCTTCGTTTCTATTTATACTACAATCAACTTAAAGTCTTAAGAATCTATCTGTAACCGTTCTGATCCTATTTTTTAAATGAGATTCAGACCCTATTTAAAAAACAACATCCGGAACCGGCCGGATCCTAACTTTATGGATCTGGTGATTCACTACTGTTTATCTCAAATATTTTAACAATAAAAACTCACAACTTTTGTATAAAAGCGATTTAAAAAAATTTTTTTATAGTTTTAGCTATGTTTTGAAACTAAGGTATGAGACAAAAAGTAAATGACCAATTAACTAAAAAAAGACAATAACTAATAAGGGCAGACAATTTTATAGTGAATTTCTATAAAGTGGTCAATTATAAAGAATAGTTTTGGAAACCCTTTTCTAAATCTAGTTATGTGTATACTTATGAATATGTTTAGTTAAACATTCTTAATTAAAATAATTTAACTTATTAAGACCGTCAAAACTAAAACATTGAAATAGAATATCAGTTTCACTGCTGTTCTATTTAGTTGAACATCAAATATTATAAAACCAGTCAACCGGAAAGAAAGTTGTTCTGAAACAAGTTTACATTCTTAAGGAATAGCTATATAAACCAGCCACAGTGTGACTTAAATGATGTACTAGTTAAGACCTTTCAGATGGAGTTCTAGAACTAAACTTATTTGTTATTGTATTGTTTATTATAAATTTGTTATTTACAATTAAGTTTTGGATTTCATTTCAAAGTAGATAGTTTTCAATCTGGTTATGTATTGTTATGTTATGATTCTGTTAAACTTATCTCTTGTGTAAAAGTTTTTACCACATATAGAGTATTTTCTAAAGTATGATATCCTTCATTTTTTAGTGTTTGATATATTCTTCAATATAGAATATAACCACCAAAAATCATGCCTAGTCTTATAAGCAGTATACAGTATTTTTAAATATCATTTAGTTATAAAATAAGTTTAAATTTAGTTATGGTTATCTGTGTAATTATACACTGCACAATATTCTAACATTATATCATCAAGGTAAAAAGTAACTAGCTTTTTATAAAATAATTAATTAGGACCAGAACAGTATTTTACCCAAACAAACATTACTTGTTTATATATATAACCTTTTAAATATAAGACAATTTTTATTACTTTTTAATTACATTCTCTTATATGTTTGATATTTTTAATTAATCGTGCTTTTGATTTAACATTAGATTTAGATAAAGTTTACATTAAAGCATTAATTTAGTTTAAAGAAGCAATACTGACATTTTTCTTTAAAATAATTAAAGCCCTTGAGGTTTTACTATAACCACAAAGAAATAGGGGGTTAAGAATGTCATAAGGAAATAAGGGGTTACATTGATAAAAATACCACAAAGGATTGAATAACAAAGGGTATAGTTCCAGTGAAAGTTATAGTTATTATAAAACTAATAAACTTAAAGTCCTCAAAGTCAAAATAGAACTGACAAATTTTAAGTCCACAAAGTCACTAAAGAGCTGACAAAATTAAAGTCCACTAAGTCAAAATAGAAATGAAAAAATATAAGTCAATAATTTTATTATAGTCTTGACAAACTTTAAGTCCAATAAGTCAAATGAAAACTTACATGTTTTAAGTCCAAAAGTCAAAATAGAATTGATTAAACATAATTACACAAAGGCACAACAGAACTGAAAAAATTAAATTTACCAAGACCCAACAGAACTGAGAAATTAAATACACAAATTAAAAATATAATTGAAAAATTTTAAATCAACAAACTCAGAATAGAACTGACAAAGTTTAGTCCACAAAGTCACAATAGAACTAACAAAATATAAGTCCAAATAGTTTTCAGGAGTATTGACAATATATGAGTACAAATAAGTCAAAAAAATGTTAACCAATTTTAAATCATATGAAGTCATGTTAAATATATATTAGACTCTTAAATCTTATTAACAATACGAAAAACATTATTCACTACATAGTAAATAAGAAGCTAAAACCAGTAACATACTGAAAATATTTATGAACTTGAATCATAGGGGTTTGCATAGACATGACAATTGAGTTATATTTTTTTAGTTGAAAAAGGTGTTTCCAATATTATGTTGATTTTCTTCGTTTTGCAACTTGAAATCTTTAAAATTAATACTCTGAATTTTTTTTTTGAAAAACTGAGAGCTATTAGTTTTTTAAATGTGAGATCTTAAATACCATCTTTTTATTTTGTTTTCTTATAATTGTCAACTAAAAATTTTTTTTTATTAGTTTTAACAGAGTTACCAAAAAACCTGGAATCCTGTAATAACCTAGAGTTTGAAAATTTAGGCTAAAAAAACCTGTAATATTAAGCAATTTTTAAATATAACGTAATAAATATTTTATTTTACACATAAAATGTATTGTATAGATAATAATTTTTGTCATCATTAAAAATATTTTTTATTAATAAACACAATTGAAGAAGCTTTAAAATATTTTTTTACATTAATCCAAATTTTAAATTAAAAATAGACCCGAAAACGTGAAACTTTTAAATACTGGAAGACAATTAGAAATTCTGGAGAAAATTTTCCAAAAACATCAGGAAACCCTGTTTTTAGACTAATTAAACATTTTTATATTTTAAGGTTTTTTATTTTGTTTTTGCTGTAACTTTTAAGAACCAAGGGAAGTTATATTTTTTATTAAAAAAAAATTACGTTTTTTTCTACAATTTCCTCTCAAAGAATGGATAAGAGTAAAATGTGATTCTTTCTAGCAAAAAGGAAAAGTATGGTTAGAGTGAGATTCTCTTTGAAAATGGCAGGAAGAGGAAGTGTAATGAAATACTAGTTTAACTGTAATATGTTTGTTGAACATCAACTATTGTAAAACCAGTCAACCAGAAAGAAAGTTGTTCGGAAACAAGTTTACCTTTTTAAGATATAGCTATAAAAAACCGACCACAGTGTGATTGCAGTGATATTTTAGTCAAGACCTATCAGATTAAATCTCTAACTGAACGTACTTTATATTTTTTTGTTCATTTTGAATGTTTTTTAATTAATGTTTTTTACTTATAATTGATTTTTTAGTTT
The DNA here is from genome assembly GCF_965202585.1 of Thalia democratica. Classification (NCBI taxonomy): domain Eukaryota; kingdom Metazoa; phylum Chordata; class Thaliacea; order Salpida; family Salpidae; genus Thalia; species Thalia democratica. Next base: position 13,673 of record NW_028139542.1, read on the forward strand.
AAAATCCGAGCTGATAATTCTTGTTCTAGTTATAGATTGTTATATTATATTTCTGAGATTCTCATGTGTAAAAGTTTTTACCACATATAGAGTATTCTCTTAAGTAAAATATCCTTTATGTTTTATTGTTTTATATGTTCTTTAATATAGAATAAAACCACCAAAAATCCGTCCTAGTCTTTATAAGTAGTATAGAAAATCGCTAAATATCATTTTGTTCTAACTTAAGTTTAAATTTATTTATGGTTTTTAAAGTGGTTATACACTACATACACTATAACCTTACATATTGTCACCAAGGTAAGAAATCACTAGCTTTTCAGAAAGTAAATAACTAAGACAAACACAGTATTTTACCCAAACAAATCTTAATTGTATTTATACATAACCTTATCAACCAAATCAAGATAAAAAATCCCCAGTGTTTTAGGAAATAGTTAAGTATGACCAAGTCAGTATTTAAAACAAAAAATGTTTACTTATATATACAATATTTTAGGTTAAAGGCACTGTTTATATTTTTTTTGTCTCACATTTTCTTATATTTTAGACATTTTCATTTAGAAGTTAGTTTAGTTAACAAGTAAATTTAGAGAGACTTTAGAATAAAGCTTGCATTTATTTTATAACTAGCAATACTCATATTTACTGTTGACCTTTTTGAAAGCCCTTGATATTTGACAAGAAAGACATAGGGGGTTGAAAAAATCATCAGGCAATAAGTGGTAATACTAATGAAAATACCATAAGGGAATTAATATGTAAACAACAATAGATAATGTCCCAGTAAAAGTCGAAATATCCCTATAGATCTAACAAATTTTAATTCCACAAGTCAAAATGTTCTGACAAATTTTAGTCCACTAAGTCAAAACAGAATATAAGTCCACATTTTCCATATAGAACTGACAAAATTTAAGTCTACAAAGTCAAAATAGAACTAACTGATATATGTCCACAAAGTCAAAATAAAACTGACAAATATAAGTCTACAATGTTATTATAGAAATGAAAAGTTTCAATTCTGCCGAGTCAAAATAAAACTGACAAAATATAAGTCCACAAAGTCAAAACAGAACTACTAAAATTTAAAACCAGAAAAAAAAAATGAAACTGACAAAGTTTAATTACCCAAAGTTATTACACTACTGAAAAATTTAGTTCACAAAATCACAACAGAACTGACATATTATAAGTCCAAATAGCTCACATAAATATTGAGAATACATAAGTACAAATAAGTTACAAAAAATGGAGACCAATTTTAAGTCACAGTAAGTCATGTTAAATTTAGGTAAGGTCCTTGAATTTTGTTAGTTTTATAGAAATAGACAATATTTATTTGTAATTAAGACAAAAAACACCAATAACAAGCTTGAAATCTTAGGAAATTGTACTATATGGGTTTGCATATGCATGACAATTGATTTATATTTCTATTTGATAAAGTTGTTTCCATTATAATGTTGATGTTATTGTTTTGCCTAGTTTTCTAAAAGTTTTGAAAATTAAATATTATGAAAAAGCTTTTACAAATTTTTTGTACTAATAGTATTATAAATTTTAAGAACTTTAACACTATATTTAATTATTCTTATATTCTAACACTGTCAACTTATACGTTTTATATAAAATTAGTTATAAGACTAATTTAAAATTTTGTATGTTTTATATTTTTGTTTGTGCTTTAACTTAAAAGACCTGAGGGTAGTTGCATTGTTTGTCAACAACAACTCCTTTTTTTTTCTTCATTCTCCTAGCAAATAGAAGGATGAAGGGTGAAATAAGATTCTCTTCTAGCGAAAAGGAAGATGAAGGTTAGAGTGAGATTCTGTTTGAAAATGGCAAAAAGAGGAAGTATAATGGAATACCAGTTCCACTGATTTGACTTAAGTTTAACATCAAATATTGTAAACAAGTCAACCATAAAGCAAGTTGATCTGAAACAAGTTTATAGTTTTAAGATAAAGCTATAAAAACCAGCCACAGTGTGATTGCAATGATATTCTAGTCAGGACTTTCCAGATTAATTCCATAACTGAACCTTTTTGTGATTATATTGTTTATTGTGAAGTCATTATTAATTAATGTTTGTTACTTAAAATTGATGTTTTTGTTTTAATTTCAAGCAGATAATTCTTAATTTATCTAAATATTGTTATAGTTAGTAGTATATTCCTGTTAGATTTAACTTTTGTGGAAAAGTTTTGACAACATTTAAAGTGTTTTCAAAACTTTTTTATCCTTTATATTTTAGTTTTTGATTTGTTCTGTAATATAAAACCTGACCACCGAAAGTCATGCCTAGCTTTAATAAGTAGCATAGAATATCTTTAAATATCATTTATTTTTAAGTTAATTCTTAATTTAGCTACGGTTTTTAGTGTGGTTGTATACTAAATTAAAACCTTACAACATAAAGTTGTTTTGAACACTATTCAGTTTTTAGAATCCTTTCCAATCTGTAAGAATTTATTATAGGGTTTTCCAAACTGGGCCTAGTTTACCCCCTTCCGAGCTTACATAATTTAGGGGCCATGAGCTGCAAAGCGGCCCCTGGGGAGTTTATGAGGTCATAAATTGAGACTCAAACTAGGCATTGTGAAGTTTATGATTAACAGCAATAAAGGGCTGGTCTTCGGCATTTTTGAAATACTAATACTTAAACTTATACTAGATTTTATGGAAGCAATTTAGGAAATTTTGGGAAACAAAAGCTGTAAAAGGGGGAGCCACAAAGTCGTAACTTGAAACATACAAACTTACACTTGACATTTGGAGTTGATAATGAAGAGCAAAAAAAAAAGGTCTTAGGCGTTTTTAATGTTTGTTTTTTGAAAAATCTTGTTAGAGAGAGCAATAGGTTTGAAATTTTTCGAAAGAAGCATTTTGAAATAAAGATAAGGAAACTCTAATCTAATAGAACAAGGTGTGTTATATTTGTGATTTAAAATTATTTTTAACTTTTGTTAGTGCATTAAAAATAATGTTGAAATCTGTTGGACCAATATAAGAAGGTAGTTTAAATAAATAAATTATCTATAAATATATATTGTAACCTCTAGTATTCTAGATTTTGGAAATATTTAAAAGCTTTACTTTTTAATAATTAAATATTTTTTAAAGGAATTATACTAAAAAATCATACAAAAATGGATTTTGAATGCAGTATATGTTTAGATGATTTGTTTTCAGTAAACACTAATGTTTCTGTTACGCAATGTGGTCACGTTTACCATAAATCTTGTTTAGAAAGTGCAACGCAGATTAATAAAAGATGTCGAATATGTAATGCTGAAAACATAAACATTGTAAAGACTATATTCCCAAATATCTATAAAGAACTTAATTATAGTTGCTGTTCAAATGATACAAAAGAATTTATCGAGGAAATTTTAGACAATGAAAGAGAAAAAAGAGAAATATTTCTAAATATGATTTAGAAACTAGACAAAGAAAACACAAGTCTAAAAGAAAGTAATACAAGTTATCAAAACAACCTTAAAAGTGTTAAAGTGTTTCTACAATGCTTTCAAAAAGAAATTAAAGACTTAACGATAGATTACTTAAGAAAAAACGTACCCGAAATGTTAAATGTCAAGTATGGAAAACAAATTGAGCAAGATTATCGTAATGATAATCTTTCTGGCGAAAACTTTTATGATTCATGTAGTGATAGTTGTTTTAGCGATGAAACTTATTATATGTGTAATGGTGACTGTTCCAGATGTAAAGAATCTTTTGTAAATAAAGGTTCGTTAGATTTGAATATGTACATATAAAATACTTATTTTTAATTTTTACTTAGCATTTTTCAGTACTTCACACATAGCTATTAATTACTAATAACATTAGTCTAATAGCCGCTTTTATTAATAATAATTTTGATTTTGTAATTAAATGGATTTTTGTAAGCAAAATAACTTTTGATGATTAATATGCTTCTCTATTTTTTTAAAAACTTATACAGACTTCAATAGCAGTAACGAGAATGACTCTGATGAAAAGAACAACAAACTGCAAAGTTCTGTTGACAAAATGAATATGAGTTTACTGGATAAATATTCAAAAATGAGTATTTTACACGAAGTAAAAGAAAAGCTCAATGACATGAATGATTGCGAAAATAAAACTTTTAACTTAATAGTAGAAAGGATAATCAAGTTTGAGAAGGAGAACAATTTCATAAAAGAACAAATCAAAAAAATTCAGGTTGACCTAAAAACATTTAAAGCTTCACTGAAAACCGCTCAAAAGGATACTAAAAGTTTAAAAGAAAACTACAAAATGTTGCAGATAAACAATAAAAATATCTTAGCTAAACTTACTAATATAAAAAACTTTAAAAAAAATATTGAGGTTGACCACTTTGAAGATAAAAGAAAGAAAAAGTTAACAAAAGAAGACAATGACCAACTCTACAGTAAAAACCAAATTAATGGTTTGTTTACAGTAAATAGTTTAGTTTTACCTTTTGAATTTTTTTATAAATTATATTAACATATTTTAAAACTATTGTAGTTCTTAAAAAATCAATAAACTTTTCATTTTATACTCAATATATTGTTTGAAGTACTTTCAAATTCTCCTATAGCAAACAAGTTGATAAATAACTTAAGTTTCTTTTGTTTTGTTTATATTCAACTTGTTTGATGAAGAAGAACTTTAAAATACTTAAAACAATATAATGAGTGGAAAATAAAAACTTTTTCATTTTCTTTTTGTAGTATAACAGTTTTTATATATCGAGTTAAGATAAAGACAAAGAAATCATAAAGAATAATTGACATACTTAAGGACGATTTGAGAAGTTTTCATACCACTAATACTGTTCTAGATTTTTTATACGTTTTATATGAATATAAAACTACTGAAAAGCATTAACTCAAAAAAAAATAACAACAAGGAAACGAAATAATTTAACGACAATATAATTATTTTTTGTATGAGATCGACATTGATTTACATGATAAAACAAAATTTAAAATAAACAGAAAAAAAGATAAAAAATAATGATGATGTGCATAATATACAAAGTATTGATGAAAAAAACAGTATAGTAATATCTGGTGGATTAACAACAAAATCACAGAGCGGATTAAAACCTTACATATTCAGTAATGCTGTTTACATATTTGATTTTTTTACAAACACTTATAATTTACACTCAAAACTAAGTTCTTCAAGGTTGAGTAATCAATCTGCTACTGTTGAAGGTAACATTTATTTATTTGGAGGTATTAGAAATGACACCACATCATCCGATGTTGAGGCCATATCAGTTGGTCAGAAGTTGACAGTTCCACCGATGCATAATAAAAGAAGAAATTTTGGAATGTGCTCATTTGCCGGGTGCATTTTTCTGGCCGGAGGAGCTCATAATAATTTTGAAAGTTCCGCGAAGTGTGAAGTTTACAGCGCAGAGAGTGGCGAATGGAGCGAAGTCAGCAGCATGAACGCAAGCAGATGCGCTTTAGCATTGACATATTTCCAAGATAAAGTGTGGGCAATCGGTGGTAGTTCGAACATGAATATACTGGACACGGTTGAGACGTACGATTTAGGTGAGAACAAATGGACAATATTAGATGTCAGCTTTTTCAAAAACGAACCAGTCACAAGGCTGTGGTTAACGACAAAAAATTTTTTGTCATCGGTGGTATAATTGATATGATTAAAGAAACATATTCAGTTGAAGTTTACTCGAGCGTGACGAATTAATTCACTTGTGTAGCTGAAATGAACCAAGCACGCTCGTTCTTCGGATGCAGTGTACTTGGTAATAAGATTTTCGTCCTCGGGGGTTTTTCGAGCGAAAATAAAATGAGTGATTCCGTGGAGGTCTATGACATTGAAAACGATGTTTGGTCAAAAGGTCCAAGTTTACCTATCCCTTTAGCTTCTTTTGGTTGCTCTAGAAACAACTAGTTATCTTATTATTTAACAAAAATACATTAAACTTACAAATTTTTATGTTTGATAGCTTCTTTAATATTTGAAGTTTTTTTGTTTAAAAGCAAACCGTGATTGAAACTTTAATATCAAGTTTTGAATGTTTTATTAACAAGTTCCTGTACTCGATCTTTTTGAGTACTCAAATTTCTTGAATTTATTGAATACTGACATTTAACTTTTCATCCTTGTCATATACTACTGACTATTATTAAATTTAAAGATGGTAACTTATAATTTTGCACCACATAAAATATAAAAAGTAGTTTAAAAAACACCTTTCTATTAATCTAGTTCAAGCCTCTAAGATTTATATAAGCTTTTTGTAACCTAATTAAGTCTTAAAAAATAACTATTTTTAAGTAAACTTGATTTTCGAAATCTTTTTTAAACTATTGAACTCAAAAATGCTAAAAAACAGTTGAATAACTAATTATTATTTTTTTTTAATTTTTAAATGTTGCTGAAAAAAAATTGTAACATAAAATAGTAGGCTGTTTTACTTAATAGATGTTCAGGTGTTGTTGACTAATGGTTTGTTCTTTAAGTTCGTTTTAGCTATTAGTGTTTATACTTTACTTTAAGTAATAATCGAAGTTTACAATAAAGTTTGAAAAAGTTATACAACTTTAGTTCTTGTTTTAAGAAAAACCTTAATTTTTGAATATTATTTAAAATTACTATTGCTTCAATAACAAAATTTAAATTACAACACTTTGATAGTTTTACTTATTTTTAGCTAGTTTAACAATGTTGTCGTTTTAGTACTTTTTATTTTTAAAAGATGTTTTAATTATCATTAAATCTTAAAAGTTTGCTTAAACTTGTATTTTACTTTAACTGTTTGTCTGGTATCATTTTTAAATGCAGTTTTAAGCAACATATTAAATAATACCTTATTTTGTTAAAACATTTTACCAAGGCTCGTGTATAAATACTGTTATAAGTCTTTATTATGTCAATTCTATGTCTTACAAGCCCAATCTACCGTACAACGTAGAATTACTTTTAGTGACTTTCAATTTTTTTGTTTTCAAAAATCTCTATGTAACTTTTGAATTATACACACTTAAACATTTGAAAATAAACTAATCAAAGTGATAGGCTAAAACTATTTAGAATTATTTATGTTTTTCTTTTAAACGATTTTAGTAAGAAGTAATCTTAAAAATTGAAATTCAAACTAAGTTTAAAATATGATGTAGTTTTGTAAGTTAAGTTCCAAGTGAAAAAAATGTTTTGATTTAATGTAAGCAAATAACTTGTCTTAAAAAGTTATATTGTTATCAGACATTCTTTCGAAAAAGTTGTTGCTTTAATAGCGTGTAATTAAGGTGGATATTCAGACTTAGTTAAATAAATCAATTAACACTAAAGCAAAAATAGAAAAGTTGGTTGAAAAAACAAAACTTAAATCTTATTATTTGTTTTCTCAATAGTCTGCAATATTATAATACTTAATTTTAGTATATATTTTTTACTCTAATTAAAATAGTTTTCAATTAGCATTTTGTTGTATTTAGATTTATTTTAATTTTACGTCCAACTTATTTCAATTTATGTTCAAGTTCAGTTTCAGATTAATACAAAATAAGTGTTTAAACGGTTTAAATTAACATTTATAACAACTTAAGTTTTTTTTTTAAGTAAATAGATTAATTTCGTCAACTTAGTTTTATTGTTTTTTTTTTAATGTCGAAGCGACGATTGGTGCAAAATATAGCAAAAATTATGCCATGCAAACAGAACGTTTTGTGCAAAGTGCAATCATAAAAAAGTAATAGTTCGTGGAAAAGTGACATCTATGCAAAACTGACGCTATAAAAAATAACTTTCCGTGCAAAAGTGATGCTGTTTAAAACTGACGTGCAAAACTGATTTGGTGGGAATCGTTTCAAATGGGAACTGTGCGCGGGTTGGAACTGAACGGTTCCTATTAAATTTATAAAACTTAAACTTAAAAAAAAAACAAAAGCTTTTATTTTAAACTCATTTTAATGTCTAAGTAAGTTAGAAAAATCACAAATAACGGTTGACATCAGTAGCGTACAAGGTACTTTTGTACATAGCATACGTACGAGGTTGTACGAGGTGACACCAACATGGAGCACACGGTACCGGGGAAATAGAACGAATGGACCGACCCTCGCCAAACGCCAACATTTTAAATGAATCTCTTAGCAATTTAGTTGAAATTTCTTGTACATTTTGAGATGCTTGATTGCTGATCCTATCATGTTTGTTAAACTTAGAATTTGAAATAAACTTTTTGTTTATAATAATTAATTTATTTTATCGAATTAAATGTGTTTAATGTAGTTTGAATGAAAAACTTTTGTAATTTAGTGAAAATTTCTTGTATATATTCTGATGCTTGATTGCGGGGGCTACTATATTTTGTTAAAATTAAGTTTGAAACAAACTTTTTATTTGTAATGATAAGTGTATTTTATCAAAAACATTGTGCTTAATTCAGTTTGAATGAACTATTTTTGCAATTTAATTTAAATTTCTTGTATTGTCGACAAAACTCTTTTAAAATGACAATATAATTATTACATGACTACACAAAGAGCTTAAATTTATTTTGTCAAAGAGGAAAATAAAATGGAATGATTCTTTTAAACTATGATATCGATAATAAAAGTATAGCTTCTTTTACTATTTTAAGTGCACTATGAGAGTTTTAGCTAAAAACAAAAGTTTTTTATTTAATTATATTGTTTTTGTTGTATTACATTTGTTGTAGAATAAAACCTACAACTAAGCTATCAAAGATTTTAAAAGTCAATAAATTTTGTTAGTTAAAAAGTAATGCAGTGAGGACTCGATCTCTTAAATATCCATATTTTAGTAAGTATTAAAATTTCTCTACGTCATATTCCAAAAAATAGATTATTTTCTAATTAAAAAAAATCATGTTGGTCTAACTAATAAAATTATGATGGTGAAGCTATGATTTATTAGAGAGAAACTTCTCATTCAGAAAAGTTATAAGAAATATGTTAAATTGTTAAATATTGAATAATTTTATTATTGTTTTTATTGCCTTATGACAATAGCTCGAGTGTACATCACATAGTTACAAACGACTGTAACAAAAATGTGAGTCTCCTATTACAGTTAATAAATTTAAAACATATCATCAGGAATAAAATCTTCAATTTTAGATACTTTAAACAGATGTTAAAGATTTTTACCAAAAATTGCTATACTTAACAGATTTTCCATGTTTTTACAATTTTGCTAGTCTTGTGATAATTTAACATATTTGCCATATTATGCAATATTTTTCTCAAGTTTGACATTTTTTATTTTAATTGCCATACTTTTCCATAGTTTGCCACATTTTCAGTAACTGACATAACCTGACAAAGTTTTACCATATTTTTCAACTTTTCTATTTTCTGCTACAATTGCAATATATTTATCACATTTTCCATATATTGTCATATTTTTATAATGTAGATAATACTTATTATTTTAATGAATATTACTTATAACACCTACGTTAGAAGTTTTCGCCCATATTAATGCACAGTGGGCTGAAAACGGGGATCAAGCGGCCATTGACATAAAACTGTCATAAAAAGCACTATAGTACAATTAAAGTTACACTTAGTGTTACAATAAGAATAATGTTTGTTTTTATTTAAAAAATAGTTAAAATTTAAATTTCTAATAAAAATTTAAAGAAGAAACTTAGAAAAAAAGAAAATAATAGTTGGCTACTTAAAGTGTGTTACATTTACTCCCATTTTAGTTTATATATGAATGAATTTTCAATATCAAACCGGGTAAAACTATACTCTAAATACATTTTATTTTAAATTTAGGGCTGATCTTTGTATATCAAATTGTATTATTATAACGTTACATTTGTACTAGTTTATCAAAAGAAAAAAACCGTAAACAATTTGAACAATAAAAACTTTTATTCGTTGCAAAACAGTGCAAAAAACAAAATAACTTAGCCTGTGATTAATAAAAAGTACTTTAAATTTACTAGAAAATATAAGTCAAACAGTAAGTTCTTAAAAATTTTTTGAAATTAAGTTTCTAAAAGAAATAAAACACTCTATTCAGTAGCACAAAGCATATGTAACAACGTTTCTTATTCTGAACTACATGATGAAATTAAGCTGCAAACAACTTCGCGCAGTATTTCGAACTTCTTTACAAAAAGTGGAATTCAGTATGTCTAAAGTGTTGTTAACATCGGAGTGACTCTTGTCCCATAATCGATTTAAACAGTCTGTTAAATTTTCATACTGAGAAGTTTTCCTTAGAAAGTTCATTCTGTACTGTCTTAAAAACTTGTTGTTAGCTTTCAATCCACTTTTGGTGTAATTTAGCAAACCTCTACCGTTGTTTTGCTCAATTAGTTCAGCACTATGTGCAAGAACAGTATGCGCAGTAAAGCATACATTTTTGGTGGTGTCACACCTTTTTCACTGGCAATTTCAGTTGTTGTGCTAGTAAATGAATGTAGGCGTTTCCGTTGCGTTCTTGGAGAGGCTTCTTCTAAGGGAAGATTTTTCTCAAATTTAGATTATGAAGACTTTTCAATAAGTACTTTCTGGACTATATTTCTATCTGTGCTATATAATTTTTTATTGTTTTTTTTAGATAGTTTTGTATTCTTTGAATAGCTTATCAAGATCTTCTTTAACTTTAGATTTGATAGATTTTCAAAGTTCAAGCTTGTCTGTCACTTCATCAGCAACAGCGTCAAAGTTAGGCTTAGTTTGAAATGGTGGTTTGTGGTTTTTGAACAGTCGTATATTTCGATGTTAGTTAAACTATCCATATTGCTGCTAGGTTTAAATAAGTTATAGTGATAAATCTACAAAAAATATTTTAGTTTTAATCAGATGCAATACTCTGGCTATCTTGTATCATAAAAATAAATACTACCTTTACAAAAACTACTATAATAACTCCAATAACAGTATTACAACACCTTAAATTTGCTAAAATAGTAAAAACAAAGTATTTCAATAACTAAAACATATGCTGAGCTACCATGTTTTGACCAATACTAACTGTTCTCATTATTCTTGTGGCTTAAATGATCTGTAAACAAAAGTAAGTGAATCTATACGCATTAAAACCTTCTAGAACATACAAAATGGTCTTTTTTGTCATAGTGAAAAACCAGGGATAGGATATTATATAAACTTTTAATAGAAATATCGCTTGTAAAATAGTAGTTATATACCACATGATAGATTTTTCAGTAAATTTGTTTATAGATTCTTTGTCATTTTTACTAAATTAAAAAAAAAAAAATTATGTTGGTTCTGTGGTGGTAAACTGAGAAAATTAATCCTGAAGAATACCGTAAATTGCCAGAAAATCATCAATGAATTTTCGGCGAAAACAGAAGATTTTTTAAATGATAAATAATATATTTTTACATTTAAATATTCAAAGAAGTTTGACTTTTTTCAATTAAAAATAAACTAAAGAAATGAAAAAACTTAAAAAAAAGAATTTGTATAATTGCTTTTAAGGTGTTTTTTAACAGTAGATGTGGACCTTAATTTTGACAAAAATTTAAGCATTTTTCGAGGCTTTTTAAACTTAAAAAAAGCTAACTTTGGCTACATTTAAGCTTACATAACTTTTAGTATACTTTAAGCAGAACAGAAACAAACCCAGTTTCGCTCAAAAAGACGAAACCCCGCTCTAAACAGTTAAATAAAAATCTTGCTTTAACTGTTTAGTCGCGAAAATAGTCAATGGCCACTTGCCAGCCCACTAATGTAGATTAAATTTACTAGGTTTTCATTTGAAGTTTTTGTCTCAGATTTTATAGTTTAAGCTTACTAACTTTTATTAACGGTTTTTTTATAAAAAGTCTCAAAGTTTTGTATTTATGTTTTCATTTATATTAACATGCCGTAATTGTACAGAAAATGCGCTCAATTTTCGAGCGGAAAGGTCAAATTTTAAATTAAAGTTGTATATGAAGGCAACTTCAAAAACAAAGGTAAAACATTATAATATTTTTTTTAATTTCTTTGAATATTTTTAGGCAGGTAACTGCTCAAATGCCCAACCCCACGCGTCACCCCTGCTGCCGACCCTCGGTTTAGTGTCAGACACACACAGTATAAAACTGTGATAAATTATTCTAATCCCTCACATACAGTATAGTAACGACTTGAGCTCCTAGTAGTAGTTTTTTGAATATCTACTATTACTTATTCGTCTCATATTTAGTTTATCACTACAGCTTTGTATCTTTGCTTGTAAACCTACCTCAGTTCTACTAAAATTCTCCTTCAATAATTTGCAAGATAAACAATAAAGAGAATATTTTTATAAGATCACTCTCGTGGTGATTCAGTCCAGCTTGAAGTCTTATCTGGATAGCTCAAGCCTAAACAGGGTCTTGGTTTCAAGTGTGTTAAGGAATCTCGTTTGCCGGTCATTTTCGAGGTATTCGTAGCATTGAAAAACTTTCTACTTCACTTTTCCTGATTTTTATTCAATTTAAAATTCTTAACTGACAAGTTTTTTTATAAGAAAATTTTTATTTTAACAGGCTGGTGTCGGTTATAGTTATTAAATTTTCCTACTTAAGTCGATACGGTATTTTTAATCTTAGCTGTAACACATATTTTGTGAATAAATTTATTGTGTTTTAAGCGCTGAGGTCTAGTATATTTGAAGGTCTGTGTCTTGTGTATATTTGAAGTATTTTTGTGTTAAGTTTATGTATTTTTAACAGCCACCAATAAAATAGATGTATATTATTTTGATTTAATTGTAGTTGTGAATGACTTGTGACCGTATTGAAGGAGTTTATGTTATTTATTTCATTCCTAACTCATCTAGGTGATTTTGTTAATGTGTCTTCTTTAAAAAGCCTGTTTGTAAAAATAAATTTTCTTTTTCTATTTTAAGTTTTATATTTAAAGGTCAAATACTTGTAAAAAGATAAACAAAAAAAGGCAACATTAAAATAGATGTACGCATAACTTTAGATCTATATTTTATAACAATTATTGTTCATTATTTGGTTTATATAGATTTTATATGTGTCTTATAAGCAGTTTATGCTGTTTTTAGTTTCACTTAGTAAAAAACTTTAAACGGTCTCGAATCTAAAAGTTATACATTTGTTATTGTATGAGAAATAGGCAGTTTATTTTTAAGCTAAACGTAATATTTTTTAACTTAATTTTGTATATGGTTTTTTACTTTATACTGTTATTAAAATATATATTTACTTTTCAACAGAATGCAAATATCAAAATCAAAGTTTATCGTAAAATTGGGTAGGTGTCAAAAATACAAGAAGTAACACTTTGGAACAAAGAGAGTTTTGTGCGGGTTAAAACGTTTTTAATTTTTTTATTTAAATTTTTTATTTTACTATCACTGTTACACTCAACCCTTCTTTTTCGTAGATAATTTATTTTATTAGTTTCTAAAACAAGTTTTTTTTTTAATAATATTTTACTCTTTTTCAAAATATCACTTGTGCAAAATTGACTTTCCGCGCAAAAGTGACCTTTCTTGCAAAATTTCAGATATCTAGCTTGAATTTATTTTATTCTTTTTACTTTTAACTTGGTTAAAGAACAAATACCTCAAAAACTAATAGGTTTTGTTTTTAACACGTGAACAATGCTGTTTAACCTTTTTTTTTAATTTAGTAATAATATATTATTTAAATATTAAAAGTAAGCTTCTTTTCTATTTATACTACAATCAACTTAAAGTCTTTAGTATCTCGATCCGTTCGGATCTTATTTTAAAAATAAGATTCAGACCCTATTAAAAAAACATCTAGAACCGGCCAGATCGTAGTTTTCCGGAACTGGTGAATCGCTAATGTATATCTCTAATATGTTAACAATAAAAGCTCACAACTTTTGTATAAAAGCGATTTTAAAACATATTTTCATAGTTTTAACTACGTTTGAAAACTAAGGTATAAGACAAAAAGTAAATACCAATTAACTAAAAAAAGACAATTGTTAATAAGAGCAGGCAACTATATAGTCAATTTCTATAAAGTGGGCAATTATAAAAAATAGTATTGGAAACCCTTTTCTAAATCTACTTATGAGTATACTTATGAATATGTTTAGTTAAACATTCTGAATAAAAATAATTTAACTGATTAAGACCGTCAAAACTAAAGCATTGTAATGGAATATCAGTTTCACTGCTGTTCTATTTAGTTGAACATCAAATATTATAAAACCAGTCAAGCAGAAAGAAAGTTGTTCTGAAACAAGTTTACGGGTGGCTTGGCGTTTAGCCAACAGATCCTTCGCTCTACTGAGCACGAAAGATAGTTTTCTTAAATGAGACAAAATCATTCAACCGTATAAATTGATGCTAAGAACTAACCATTTTAAATAATATAACATAAAACTTTTGAGTGTAACAGTAAAGTTTTATAAAATTTGAAATAATAGACAAAAATAATGGTGACACACTTAACAGCACATAAATGAATAAAAATTATGTTAGCCTAATCTAAGAATGTGATAATATTAAGAATGTTATAGTGTTTTAAGTCCATTTGTTTAGTTGAAGTTCTCATTATTTATAAAAGATATTTATTTAATATCTATACCATTTTATAAGCTTAAGGTGTATACCAAAAAAGTTTTTTTATTGTAAGAAAATTCAATTATTGATTGTAATTAATTAAATGGTTTTATTTTTGTTGTTCAAAACAGGCAAAATTTGTAGTTTAAATTTTCAAGGAAGCTTTTGTTTTGTCAGTAGAATTTTTTGGAAAGTAAAATGTTAGTAGTATTTTCATATTTTAATAAATTTTTTGGTGAAAGATATTTTTTGAAATTAACTCAAGTTTTTTATTTGAAAGTTATTTACTTAAGTAGTCTTAATGTCTTTTATTTTGTTTAAAAAAGGTATAATTTTTAGTGTAAAATTCAAAAAGGTAGCTTTTATTAATGTTATTTTTATTATCAGGAAAGATTTTTTGAAAGGTTTTTTTTTAAATCATGGAAACTCAGGATTGTAGTTTTTATAACTTTGTTTTCTTTAAAAACACTGTTGTAAACGCTTACATTCTGACTTATCACAAGAATCACAAAAAAATACTGGGAAGAGTCTAACTAAAGTGGAAGAACTTATACATTATAATTAGTATCTTGAAATTTCAGTTAAGTAATTTCAATTAGCCCTGTTTTATATCACTAGAGCTAATGTAATTCCTCTACTGACTTTTTGAAAAAAAAAAACAACTTTTAAAGAAACAAAATATTTGGACTTAAACTTTTTGAGTCACAAGGTAAGTACTAAGTTTTTCATAAATTTGGAACCACCCTTATGCATTTTGAGCCCATTATCCAATTTTTTTATTCTCAATATTAGATTTAAATATATTTATAATAGTTGAAATTATATAACATAAGATAACTAGATACCATAAGATGATTTTCACAGAATAAAAAATACTAATTAAATTTTGTGATAAAGTTTTTTGTATAAAAAGTTTCATTAAAATGTAGAAGAACAATTTTTTATTGGTGATTTCCTCAAAACTATAAAGAAAATTACTAAAATTATGTCTTCTTAATTTTTTAATAAATTGACCTCATATTTTCAGGAAGTGAATTATGCATTAGTAGAAAAAATCCTATTTCAACAGTTTGAAAAAAAAAACAAGCTTATGACCAAGCTATTCATTTTTTAAGGCCATAGGGAGTTAATTTTTTTTTTTTTTACAAAATATAAAATTGACTCTTCTTTGAAAGTTTAGAGTAAATACTATAAGACAATATTTCTATAAAAGAATTATCATAATTAGTTTTTATATTTTTTTTCTTTAATAAAAATATATTTAACATAAAATGTTCATATGATTGGGTGGTCCAATGCCATAGGGTTAAAATGCCATAGTGTGGTCCAACATTTTTTTTTACTAAAATTAACTTTTGCTTTTATATGAAAGCTTAAAGTACAAACTATAAGCCAGTTTTTATAGAATTCAAAAATATCATTTAACTTTTGAGATATTTAACTTTTTGTAAAAGTTTTCCAATATAAACGTATAGACTTCAGGGTCAATTTTCTCGGAAATTTTAAAATTCACTAAAAACCTATCTTCTACTTCATTTTTTGACCTAGAGACTTCAAATTTTCAGGAAATGTTTCTTTTAATATTTTGAAGAATCTGAATGTTGGAATTTTTGAAATTTAAAAAAAATAAAAATTTTATCCACAAAAAACTAAAAAAAAGGGTAGTTTTTTGACAATAACTTTTTTTTTACTCAAAATTTAAAAAATATCTACAATAGATCTCTTTAAAGTTTAATGATACACATTCTGTAAAAATTTGAGAAAGATTACTCAAAAAATGAAGGAGGAGATAGATTTTTAGTGAAATAGTCTTTAATTACATTTTTAGTTTTCCCCTTCCATAAGGAACCTATTGAACGCCCTTTCTTTGATCGCTTATATCTCAAAAGTTACTTTGAGTTTTTTAAGCGGTTAAAAGTGTCTGATAGCTCAGATTTAATTCTCAAAATAAGATCAAGTTGTAAAAAACAAAGTGGACCACCCCCTATGGCCTTAACAATTAGTGTTGAAAAATGACCGTAGCTGGATTTGATCTCATTGACATGTGATAGCGATGTACCTCAAGCCTCGCGCCTAAACCGCTCAGCCATCGGAGATTGCAACATTGCTCTATTTAGCTTATATATAATTTATAAATTTTACACAAACTTTTGCACTTCAATTATATTCTTAGATGTAACTTCGAGAAATATATGATAAAACAATTAACTGTATATCTATTTTGCTAATAAAACAAAACAATAAACAAAGTAAAAAAAAGGTTTTGTAAAACAAACATAAGATACAAACATATTTATTTTTCAAATAATTTGTTTACAACAACTTTGAAGTCGTTTTAAATGTTCTTTTGTGGTTGTTTAAGCCTAAAATCTGATTTGTAGTAATTTTTTTATTACACATGCTAAACTAACGTCTTAAACTAGTTTTCTAATTTAAGTAATAAAAACCTCTACTTAAAACGTTTGGAATATTTTTTTTGTATTTGTTCTTACCAAAAAGTTTGTACTTTGTAAGATTATCTTTTTTATAACTGCTTCCCAAACTTTATTAAATTGTTTAATGTCATTGAAAATTATATTAACTTAACAAACTATTACTAAATTTAACTGTTTATATTAAACTATCTGAATTGTAATATGTGTTGTCAATAAGGAAGGATTGCAGGTAGAAATTTCTATGAAAAGATATTTTCTTGGCTTTATCATATTCATAAAACTTTGTTTAAAATAACTTTAAAGACGCTTTATATGTGTTTTTGTTTCTGTTGAAAAGTTTATTTATTGTAAGATTATATACTATACCTGCTTAAACTACATTTTTATTATTTTTGTAGTTTTTGTGCTAAAAACTTCTACATAAGAAGTTTTATAAGCGTTTTTATGCTTTTTCTTTCTAAAAAGTATATTTATTTATTTTCTTATTAAAACTGATAATTTTAGACTTAAACTATCTGTCTAATTTATATAGTAAAACATATTTCAAACTTTTGGATGCTATAACTTTGTTTTCGTGACTATTAAAACTTAAATGTACATTTATTATCATATTCTCTATTTAAATTGCTTATAAAGCCATGTCTCGACCAATTACTAATGTTAAATATGTACAATAGGGTTCTACTAAGGACGTTTACGCGGTTTTTCGTGTTTATTTTAGATAAAAAACTAATTTTTGATAACATTTAATTGAAACTTAAAAAGTTGTTACTTATTACTACTAAAAATAAGTTCTAGTCATTACCTTTGAAAAGATTTTTTGTTTTTATTTTAACCAAAAATTTTATTAATGTTATTATTAAGTTAAAACTGATCTAATTCCAATCTTTTAATCTATAAATTTGATTTATTACGTTTCACCAGTTTCTTTTTTGTTTTAAGAGAAAAATTATATTCGTTTACCAGTTTAATTATCTTTATGTCTAAAAGTCATATAATTATTTGCCTTAAATAAAAATGAATGCTCAATTTTCTGGGATGTAAAGAGTTTATTTAAATAGAGGTATGCAAATTGAAAATTTAATATGTTGCAATTTTTTGCCACTGAAACCGGTCACGAATAAAATGATTAATTTGCACACCTCTATTTATATCTTAAAGTCTAAACTAAACTCTTATCAATATACAATTTATTGTTTTACTATAAGTAAGTAGATGCTACTTTTTATTAGTTTGTAAATAAAATAGAAACAATTAATAGTTCTTTAATTGTTAAATATATCCCTTTGTGCATAGAAATTAATTTTATAAATTAAATACTTTAATTTATGCTTTTATTGAAAATATTTTAAAATCGTGTAATTTAATTTTACGTTGAGTGTAGAAAAATAATAAAGTTTTTGTTTAAAACTTTTAAATCATTATTATAAGTTTTATTAAACAACAATAATTTTGTCTCAATATTTCAATTATATTTAAAATAATTTTTGAATATGTAAGGTTGCTTTTTACATGTAATTTTAAATAAAATAATATTTATTTCGATATTTTAACCAAAAACAACATAACTATTTTGTGCAAGTAGTAAAAGTTAGATAAAGTATAGTGTAAGAATACAGTAAGAAACACTTGAAAATATTCCCGTTTAAAACTGATATTTAAATTTGATTTATCCAACTCGCATTGGTTTCATCGCTATTTAACTATTTACGATAATGAACTTTCATATTAGATATCAGTAAGCTTTTTTTAAACGTTGAACATTCTCTTAAAAAAAGCTATCTTTTGTGCTCAATAGAGCGAAGGATCTGTTGGCTAAACGCCAAGCCACCCCAAGTTTACCTTTTCTTAAGAAATAGCTATATAAACCAGCCACAGAGTGACTTCAATGATGTTCTAGTCTAGACCTTTCAGATGGAGTTCTAGAACTGAACTTATTTGTTATTGTATTGTTTATTGTAAAATTGTTATTTACAGTTAAGTTTTAAATTTCATTTCAAAGTAGATAGTTTTCAATCTGGTTTTAGATTGTTATGTTATATTTCTGTTAGACTTATCTCTTGTGTAAAATTTTTTACTACATATAGAGTATTTTCTAAAGTATGATATCCTTTATTTTTTAGTGTTTGATATATTCTTCAATATAGAATATAACCACCAAAAATCATGCCTAGGCTTTATAAGCAGTATACAATACTTTTAAATATTATTTAGTTCTAAGTTAAGTTTAAATTCAGTTATGGTTATCAGTGTGATTATACACTGCACTATATTCTTACATTATATCATCGGGATAAAAAGTCACTAGCTTTTTAGAAAATAATTAATTAAGACCAGAACAGTATTTTACCTAAACAAATCTTACTTGTTTATATAAATTACCTTTTAAATTTAAGACAATTTTTATCACTTTTTTATCTTAAATTCTCTTATATGTTTGACATTTTTAATTAATAGTTAATTTGATTTAACAGTATATTTAGATAAAGTTTACATAATAAAGTATTCATTTAATTTAAGAAGCAAAACTTACATTTATTATTTAAGTTATTCAAAGCCCTTGAGGTTTTACCATAACCACAAAGACATAGGGGGTTAACATATTATCAGGAAATAAGGGGTTATATTGATAAAAATACTACAAACAGATTATACTATGAATAACCAAGGGTATAGTCCAAGTGAAAGTTATAGTTACCATAGAACTAATAAATTTTAAGTCCACAAAGTCAAAATAGATCTGACAAAATTTAAGTCCACTAAGTCAAAATAGAACTGAAAAAATATAACTCAACAATTTCATTATAGAATTGACAAGCTTTAAGTCCACAAAGTCAAAGTTAAACTAACATATTTTAAGTCCAAAAAGTCGATAAAGAATTGAAAAAAGAATAGTTCCACTAAGACACAACAGAACTGAGAAACTAAATCCACAAATTAAAAACAGTATGTAAAAAATTTTAGTCCAGAAAGTTATTATAGGACTGACAAAATTAAGTTCACAAATTCACAATAAAACTAACAAAATATAAGTTCAAATAGTTCTCAGGATCATTGAAAATATAAGAGTAAAAATAATTCAAAAAAATGTTGACCAATTTTAAATCTTAAGAAGTCATGTTAAATTTATATTAGACTCTTGAATCTTATTAGCATTATAGAAATAGACATTATTTATTAGTAAATAAGAAGCAAAGACCAGTAACATGCTGAAAATATTTATGAACTTGTATCATAGGGGTTTGCATAGGCAAGACTATTGAGTGATATTTTTAGTTGAAAAAGTTGTTTCCAATACAATGTTGTTTTTTTTTTGTTTAGCAACTTGAAACTTTTCAAATTAAAAGTTTGAAAAATACTTTTTAAAAAACTGAGCGTTATTAGCTTTTTTAAATGTGAGATCTTTAATACCATCTTTTGAATTTTTTATCTTATAATTGTCTACAAAATTTTTTTATTTCTATTTAGTTTTAACAGGAAAAACCTGGAAAAACCTAGAGTTTGACAATTTAGGCTAAAAAACCTAAAATTTTAAGCAATTACTACATGTAAAGTAGTATAATTCCTAATTTACACATAAAATGTATTGTATAGATAATAAATGTTGTCATCATTAACAATATTTTTTATTAATAAACACATTTGAAGAAGCTTTAAGATATTTTTTTACATTAAATTAAAAATAGACCCGAAAACGTGAAACTTTAAAATCCTGGAAGAAATTTTGAAAACCTGGAGAAAATTTTCCAAAAACATCTGGAAACACTTTTTTTTTAAACTAATTAAAATTTTTATATTTTGTAGTTTTTTACTTTGACTTTACTGTAATTTTTAAGAACTAGGGGAAGTTCCGTTGTTTATTAATAAAACATACTTATTTTGCTACATTGTCCTAGCGAAAACAATGAAGAAGAGTAAACTGTGATTCTCTTCTAGCAAAAAGTAAGAGTAAGGTTAAAATGAGATTTTCTTTAAAATTGGTAAGAAGAGGAAGTCTAATGGTATACCAGTTTAACTGTAATGTGTTAGTTGAACATCAAATAATATAAAACCAGTCAACCAGAAAGTAAGTTGATGTGAAAAATTTTTACATTTTTATGATATAGCTATAAAAACCAGCCACAGTGTGATTGCAGTGATGTTCTAGTCAGTCAAGACCTTACAGATAAATTCTATAACTGAACATGTTTGTTACTATATTGATCATTGTGAAGTTCTTTTTTAATTTATGTTTGTTATTTCTAATTGATTTTTTTGTTTAAATTCCAAGCAGATAATTATTAATTTAATTAAAATTTGTTAAAGTTAATATTACATTCCTGTTAGATTTAACTTCTGTGTAAAAATTTTGACAACATAAACAGTATCTTATAAATTATTACATCCTTTATTTTTTAGTGTTTGATATGTTATTTAATTTATAAACATAACGACCAAAAGTCATTCTTAGCTTTCACAACAGCATTAAATGTCTTATGATATCATTTAGTTCTAAGTTAATTTCAAGTTTAGTTATGGTTTTTAATGTGTTTGTACACACTAAACTATAACCTTACAATTTAAAGTTGTTTTCAACGCTATTCAGTTTATAGAAATATTACAAAATTGTAAGAATTTAAAACAGGGTTTACCAAACTAAGCCAAGTTGCCCCCTTCGGAGCCATTATAGAAATTTAGGAGGCCATAAGCAGCAAAGGGGATAAAGGGGGGCCACAGGGGGGTCTATGCGGTCATAAATTTAGACTTAAACTAGACATTTTGAAGTTGATGATCAAAAGCAATAAAAAGTTGGTCATGGGCGATTTTTAAAGGTAATGTTGAAACATATACTATATTTTATAGAAAAAATTTAGGAAATTTAGGGAGACAAAAGCTGTAGAAGGGATAGCGACATGGTCAAAACTTGAAATTCACTCAATTACACTAGATATTTTGAGTTGATAATGAAGATCAAAAAAAAGTCTTATGCATTTCTAATCATAGTTTTTTATGGAATCTATAAAAAGAGGAATTTAAAAAAAATTGGGAAACCTTGATTTAATAGAAAAATATTTGTTATATTTATAGTTTAACATTATTTATATCTTTGATTAGTGCATCTAGAGTAGTGTTGAAATCTGCTGAGCCAATAAAAAAATATATGTTAAGTAAATACACTATTTTTAAATAAATAAACTAACCTATAGTATTTTAGATTTTAAATAAATTGAAAAGCTTTATTTTCAACGAATGAATATTTTCAAAGGAAATATATTTTAAATCATACAAATGGATTTTGAATGCAGTATATGTTTAGATAACTTGTTTTCAGTAAACACTGATGTTTCTGTTACGCAATGTGGTCATGTTTACCATAAATCTTGTTTAGAAAGTGCAACGCAGATTAACAAACGATGTCCAATATGTAATACTGAAAATATAAACGTTATAAAGACGATATATCCAAATGTCTATAAAGAACTCAATTATAGTTGCTGTTCAAATGATACAAAAGTATTTATCGAAGAAATTTTAGACAATGAAAGAGAAAAAAGAGTAATATTTCTAAATATAATTAAGAAACTAGACAAAGAAAACACAAGTCTAAAAGAAACTAATACAAGTTATCAAAACAACCTTAAAAGTGTTAAAACGTTTCTACAATGCTTCCAGAAAGATATTAAAGACCTGAAAATAAAAAGCGAACTAATCACATCAGAGAACAATACGTTGTTAGCTGAAATAAGAAAGTTTGATAATGGCAATGAAAACGTATCCGAATTGTTAAATGTCAAGTATGGAAAACAAATTGAGCAAGATTATCGTAATAATAATCTTTCTGGCGAAAACTTTTATGATTCATGTAATGATAGTTGTTGTTGCGATGAAACTAATTATTCTTGTAATGATGATTGTTCCAGATGTAAGGAATCTTTTGTAAATAAAGGTTCGTTAGATTTGAAAAAATATATAAAAAATACTTATTGTTAATTTTTACTTTGCATTTTTTAGTACATCACACATAGCTATTGATTACTAATAACATTAGTCTTTTAGCCGCTTTTATTAATAATAGTTTTGATTTTGTAATTAAATGATTTTTTGTAAGCAAAATAACTTATGATTATTAATATGTTTTTCTATTTTTTCTTAACAATTTTTACAGACTTCAATAGCAGTAACGAGTATAACTCTGGTGAAAGGAACAACAAACTGAAAAGTTTTGATGACAAACTGAAACTAAGTTTACTGGATAAATACTTAAAAAAGAGTATTTTACACGAAGTAAAAGAAAAGCTCAATGACATGAACGATTGCGAAAATAAAACTTTTAAGTTAATAGTAGAAAGGATAATCAAATTTGAGAAGGAGAACAATATCATAAAAGAACAAAACAAAAAAATTCAGGTTGACCTAAAATCATTTAAAGCTTCACTGAAAACCGCTCAAAAGAATACTGAAAGTTTGAAAGAAAACTACGGAATATTGCAGAAAAACAATAGAAAAATCCTGGCTAAAGTAAATAGTATAAAAAACTTTAAAAAAAGTGTTGAAGTTGATCGCTCTGAAAATAAAAGAAAGAAAAAGTTAACAAAAGAAGACAATGACCAACTCTACAGGAAAAACCAAATTAACGGTTTGTTTACAGTAAATAGTTTAGTTTTACTTTTTGAACCTTTTTATAATTTTTATTAACATGTTTTAAAACTATTGTAGTTCTAAAAAATCAAAAAAAATTCATTTTATACTTAATATATTGTTTAAAGTACTTTCAAATTCTTCTATAGCAAACTAGTTGACAAAAAATCTAAGTTTCTTTTATTTAGTTTATATTCAACTTATTTGGGAAGAAGAATTTTAAAATACTTTAAACAGTATAATGAGTAAAAAATAAAACTTTTTCTTTTTTTTTGAAGTATAACAGTTTTTATATATCGAGTTAGGATAAAGACAACGAATTCATAAAAAATAATTGACATACTTAAGGACGATTTGAGAAGTTTTCATATCATTGTTACTGTTCTAGATTTTTTATACGATTTATATGAATATAAAACTACTGAAAAGCGTTCACTCAATAAAAAATTAATAACAAGGAAACAAAATAATTTAAAAACAATATATTTTTTTTTGTATGAGATTGACATTGAACAACATGACAAAATATAATTTCAAATAAACAGAAAAAAAGATAAAAAATACTGATGATGTGCGTAATATACAAAGTATTGATGATAAAAACAGTATAGTAATATCTGGTGGAGTGACAACAAAATCACAGAGCGGATCAGAACCTTACATAAACAGTAATGCTGTTTACATATTTGATTTTAAAACAAACACTTATAATTTACATTCAAAACTAAGTTCTTCAAGATTCAGTCATAAATCTGCTACTGTTGGAGGTAACATTTACTTATTAGGAGGTGTTATAAATAACAAAGTATCATCCGATAATGAGGTCATAACAGTTGGTCAGAAGTTGACAGTTCCACCAATGCGTAACGGAAGAAAACTTTTTGGAATGTGCTCATTTGCCGGAGTCATTTTTTTGGCCGGAGGAGCTCATAATAATTTTGAAAGTTCCGCGAAGTGTGAAGTTTACAGCGCAGTGAGCGGCGAGTGGAGCGAAGTTTGCAGCATGAACACAAGTAGAATGGCGTTCGCGTTGACATATTTCCAAGATAAAGTGTGGGCAATCGGTGGTGGTTTGAACATTAATGTAATGGATACGGTTGAGACGTACGATTTAGGTGAGAACAAATGGACAACAGCTGACGTCAGGCTTCTTCAAAAACGATACGGTCACAGGACTGTTGTTTACGACAAAAAAATTTTTGTCATCGGTGGTATAAGTGATATGATTAAAGAAACATGTTCAGTTGAAGTTTACTCGAGCGTGACGAATCAGTTCACTTGCGTGACTGAAATGAACTTAGCACGCTCGTTCTTTGGATGCAGTGTACTTGGTAACAATGTTTTCGTCTTCGGGGGTTATTTGAACGATAATCAAATGAGTGATTCCGTGGAGGTTTATGACATTGAAAACGATGTTTGGTCAAAAGGTCCAAGTTTACCTATCCCGTTAGCTTCTTTTGGTTACTCAAGTAACAATTAGTTATCTTACTGTTTGTATAAATAAAAAACTTTCTACTTACAAACTTTTATGTTTAGTAACCTTTTTGAAATTTGTTGATTTTTTGTTTAAAAGCAATTCATGATTTAAATTTTAATAACAAGTTTTGAATGTTTTATTAATAAAATTTTATACTCTATTTTTTTCACTACTCAAAATTTCTTGAATTTAATGAATACTAACATTCACTTTTTCTTCACTGTCATATACTAATGACTACTATTAAAGATGGTAACTTATTATTCTGCACTAAATTAAATATAAAAATTAGTTTATAAGAGACTTCCTACTCATCTAACTCAAATCTCTAAAACTTATACAAGCTTTTTGTAATCGAAAATAGTCTTAAAAAATAACTACCTTTTAGTAAATTTGATTTTTGAAATTTTTTCTGAACTATTGAACTTTAAAGTGCAAAAAAATGTTTAACAATTTATTATAATTTTTTAACTTTCAAACGTTTTTATAAAAAATAAAATAAATGTAACATAAAAGTGGTAGGCTGTTTTTCTTATTAGATGTTCAGGTGTTTTGACTTGGTTTGTGCTTCAAGTTCTCTTTAGCCCGATTATAGTTAATTTAAAAAAACTATACAATGAAATCGATGTTTATAATAAACTTTTATAAAAATGCAAGACTTTAGTTTTCATCTCAACAAACATCTTAATTTTTCAGAACTATTTACAATTACTATTACTTCAACTACAAAATTTGAATTAATCGTACTACAACTAGACTATCCCTCGTCCTTAATTCACTTTTATAAAGTAAAAGTGTAACTAATATAAAAGTTAAAAGTTTATAACAGTAAGAAATAAAGTTAAACCGTACGGCTAGTCGGTGGTTTTTGAAATAAAACGTGTTTTTTAACCAAGTTTGGGTCGGCAAACTGTTACCCGGTCGATAGGTTGCGGCCAATTAAACATACCTGGTCTGCGATATCTGGAATGCTTTATCAGTTAAATTCAATTTGTCTTGTAACTTGAAAAGAAGTATTATAATATCTAACAGATTTAATGTTTGGATGGAAAAAAATAAGCTAACGATATTTACAGAGGACTAATTACAAATACTTTACAACATAAAGCCAATGAATTGAGTTATTAATTCTTTTAAAAGACTAAATTACATGAATCAAAGAAGCTGAAACTAAATGTTTTTTTAAACTCAGAAAGTGTTCTAAAAGCGAACTAAACTCGATAAACAACATTGAAACCATTAACAACTAAATGTAGCGAAAAGCCGCCATGACTTAAGTTGGCTGTTAGGCAGCCGAAACTAAAAGCCGATTTAACACGCGATTTTTCAGTTTATACTCCGCTTGAGAGAGAAGAAGAAAATAATTCAGAGACACAGCGAGAGCGGCACAACTGCTTTAATGCCAACGCGTCGCCCCTGCTGCCGACCCTTGGTTTATTGTCAAACACACAGTATAAAACTATGATAAATTATTTTAATCCCTTAAATACAATATAGTAACAATTTAAGCTTCTAATGGTAGTTTTTTTAGTATCTACTGTTACTTATTCGTCTCATATTTAGATTATCACTACATCTTTGTATGTTTGCTTGTAAACCTACCTCAGTTCTACTAACACTCTGGCTTTTGTCCTGCTATAATTTGCACGATAAACACCTTCGTATGTATTAAGCTTCGTGTTATTTTACTACGGTCACTCTCGTGCTATCTTAGTCCAGCTTGAAGTCCTATCTGGACCACTGATGCCTAAACAGGGTCTTGGTTTTAAGTGTATTAAGGTATATCGTTAGCAAGTAAATTTCGAGGTTTTTATAGCAATGAAAAATCGTTTAACTTAATTTTGCTGTTTTTAATAAAAGTTATAATTTTTAACTAACAGGTATTTTTATAAGGAAATTTTAATTTTTACACGCTCACTTAAATTAAAACTAATTACATCTATTTTGTTGGTGGTTGTTGAAAATACATAAACGTAATACAAAAATACTTTAAATGTATACAAGGCTGTGTAAACCAGACCTCAGCGCTAAAAACACAATAAATTTATTCACAAAGTATGTGTTACAGCTACGATTAGAACTATCGTATCAACCCAAGTAGGCGAACTAGTAACTATGACCGACACCAGCGTGTTAAAATTAAAATTTTCTTATAAAAATACCTGTCAGTAAAAAAATATAACTTGAATTAAAAACAGCAAAAATAATTAGACAATTTTTCATTGCTACAAATACCTCGAAAATGACCTGCTAACGAGATACCTTAATCACTTAAAACCAAGACCCTGTTTAGGCCTGAGCTATCCAGATAAGACTTCAATCTGGACTGAGATACCATGAAAGTGATCATACTAAAATAACACAAATTTAATACCTACAATGGTGTTTATCTTGCAAATCATTGTAGGAGAAAAGCTAGAGTGTTAGTAGAACTGAGATGGGTTCAAGAGCAAAGAAACAAAGCTGTGTTGATTAACTAAATATGAGAAAAATAAGTAAGAGTAATTTTCAAAAAGCTACTATTGGAATCTTTAATTGTTACTATTTTGTTTTTGAGTTTTGATTAGAATAACTTATCACAGTTTTATACAAAGTGTTCAACACTAAACCAAGGGTCGGCAGCACAGGTGAAGCGTTGGATGGGCATAGGAGCAGTACCTAAAACCTACTTAAAAAGTAAAAGAAAAAAATTTTTTAATGTTTTAACTTTGTTTTTAAAGTTGCCTTCATATACAAATTCGATTTTGAACATAGTTTCCCAAACTCATTTACTAAATCGCCCCCTTTTCAGAAATTTGAAAAAATCGTGCCTCATGACTTCATTAAGTATTTTTTTCTTCTTGAGTACGCACTTTTGAGCCAAAAAAGTTGTATTAGAAATGTAATTAAACTGGAACTTCTTATGCACACACTTTTGGGCTTTGTTCAAAGTAATTAACAAGGTTTGAAAAAATAATTTACAGTTATATTCTTGTCAGCTTATGTGTTATTTTTTATTTCTAAGCAGAAAAAAAAGCGTTTTAAACACAGAGTTTTTCGGCTAAATATTGCGTAATAAACTGGCAGTGCATACCTAAGAAATGCGTACTCAAGCGGCAATTTAATAACAAAAAAAAATTGTGATCCTCCCTAAAAAAAGTCTAGACGCGCCCCTGGTTACAGCTAAGATTAGAACAACCGTATCGACCCAAGTAGGGGAATATAGTAATTATGACCGAAACCAGCGTGTAAAAATTAAAATTTCCTTATAAAAATACCTGTCAGTTAAAAATTATAACTTGTATTTAAAACAGCAAAATTAAATTAAACGAATGACTTGTGATCTGGATTGAAGGAGTAGATGTTTTATACCTTATTGCTGACTTATTTAGGTGACCTTGTTAATGTATCTTCTTGAAGAGCCTGCAAGGAATTTTTTTTGTTTTAAGTTTTATATTTAAAGGTCGAATACTTGTAAAAAGAAAAACAAAATAAAAAGCAAATTAAAATAGATGCCCGGATAACTTTAGATCTACATTTTATAACAATTATTGTTCATTATTTGCCTAGTTTAGATTTTATGTGTGTCTTTTAAACACTTCATGTTGTTTTTAGTTTCACTTGGTAAAAATTTTTTAAACAGTTAAAAAGTAAAAGTTATACATTTTGTTTTGTATAAGAAAAAGTCAGTTTTTTTTTAAACTAAACGTAATGTTTTTTAACTTAATTTTGTATTTGGTGTTCTACTTTAAGCTGTTACTAAAATCTATATTTATTTTTCAACAGCATGCAAATATCAAAATACAAGTTTATTGTAAAAGTGGGTAGATGTCAAAAATACAATTAGTAACACTGTGTAACAAAGAGAATTTTGTGCGGATTAAACCTTTTTTAATTTTTTCATTTAATTTACTATCACTGTTACACTCAACCCTTTCTCTTGGTAGATAATTTATTTTATTAGTTTCTATAACAAGTTTCTTTTTTATTAACAATTTTTACTCTTTTTCAAAATATCACTTGTGCAAAATTGACTTTCCGCGCAAAAGTGACCTTTCTTGCAATATTTCAGGTATCTAGCTTGAGTTTATTTTATTCTTTTTAACTTTTATTTTGTTTAAAAAACAAATACCTCAAAAAATAATTGAAGCAATTTTCAAAACATGAAAACTACTGTTTAACTTTTTTTTTCCAACTTACAGTAAAACTTAAATTCTTAAGTATCTATTTCGATCCGTTTGGATCATATTTTTGAAATAATAATCAGACCGTATTTAAAAAAAAAACATCCGTAACCGGCCTGATTAAATTTTATGGTTCTAGTGAATCGCTACTGTATTTTTCTAATATGTTAACAATAAAAACTCACAATTTTTGTATAAAAGGCGATTTTAAAACATATTTTCATGGTTTTAGCTACGTTTGGAAGCTAAGATAGGAGAAAAAAAAAACAAAGGAGCAATTAAATAAAAAAAAGGACGATAGCAAATAAGTGCGGCTAATTATATAGTGAATTTCTATAAAGTGGGCAATTATAAAAATGAGTTTTGAAAACCCTTTTCAAAATGTAGTTATGAATTTATTTAATTAAACTTTCTTAATTAAAGTAGTTTAGCTAATTAAGACCGTCAAAATTAAAACATTGTAATTGAATATAATTTTCACTGCTGTCATATTTAGTAGAACATTAAATATTATAAAACCTTAAAATAGAAAGTTGTTCTGAAACAGTTAACATTTTTAAGATATAGCTTTACAAACCAGCCACAATGTGACTTCAATGATATCCTAGTCAAGACCTATCAGGTAGGTGGCGTTCTAGAACTGAACTAATTTGTTGTTGTATTTTTTATTGTAAAGTTGTTTATATAAAATTTGCTTCTTACAATCAAATTTTTGATTTAATTTTAAAGTAGATAATTTTAATCTAATTAAACATTGTTTTAGTTAATAGTATATTTTTGTTAGATTTAACTCTTATGTAAAAGTTTTTACCACATATAGAGTATTTTCTAAAGTATAATATACTTAAGTTTTAAGTGTTTAATATTTTATTTAATATAAAACATAACCGGAATAAATCATGCCTAGGTTTTATAAAAAGTATAAAATATCTTTAAATATCATTTAGTTCTAAGATAAGTTTAAATTTAGTTATGGTTTTCAGTTTGGTTATACACTACACTATTACATTACATAATATCATCAAGGTAATGAATCACTAGTTTTTTAAGAAACAGTTAAATAAGACCAAGATGGTATTTTACACAAACAAATCTTACTTGTATATATGTATATACTTGTACAATCTTTTAAATCTAAGGCAATTTTTATAACTTTTTCATCTCATATTCTATTATATGTTTGACATTTTCAATTTATAGTGCATTTTGTTTAACACTATATTTAAATAAAATTTACAGTAATGCATTCATTTAGTTTTAAGAAGCAATACTCACATTTATTATTTAACTTATTAAAAACCCTTAAAGTTTTACCATAACCACAAGAACATAGTAGGTTGAAAATGTTATTAGGCAATAAGTGGTCATATTAAGAAAAACCATTGGGAATTAAACTGTGAACAACAAAGGTTAAAGTCCCATTGAAAGTTATAAAGTTACTATAAAACTAATAAATTTTAATTCCACAAAGTCAAAATAGAACTGAAAAATTTCAAATCTACAAATTCACTAAGAAATTACAAAATTTAAGACCACAAAGCCAAAATAGAACTGATAGAATATAAGTCCACAATTTCATCATAGAATGAACAAAACTTAAGCACACAAAGTAAAAATAGAATTGAAAAATTTTTAGTCCTCAAAGTCACTATAGAACTGACAAAATTCAGTCCACAAAGTAACAATAAGAGAACTCGTCCAAATCTTTCTCAAGAATATTGACAGTATATGAGTACAAATAAGTTGAAAAATATGGTGACTAAATTCAAATCATAGGAAGTCATGTTAAATATATATTAGACTGTTGAATGTATTAGTATTATTGTAAAAGACATTAGTTATTAGTAAATAAGAGGCAAAGACCGGTAACATGCTGGAAATATTAATGAACTTGCAATATAGGGGTTGGCATTGGCATGACAATTGAGTGATATTTCTAGTTGAAAAAGTTGTTTCCAAAAAACTTTTGACTTATTTTTGTCTAACAACTTGAAACTTTTCAAACTAATAATCTGATTTTTTTTTTGAGAAACTGAGTGCCATTAGTTTATTTTAATGTGAGATCTTTAATACCATCTTGTGAACTTTATTTTTTATAATTGTCTACTAAAATATTTTTTTATTTAGTTAGTTTAAACAGGGTTTCTAAAAGGGTAGATTTAAAGAAAATTCTAGTATAGCATTCATTTAGTTGAAAATAAAGAAGCAATACTCACATTTATTATATAACTTATTAAAAGCCGTTGGGTTTTACCATAACAACAAGGACATAGATGGTAGAAAGTATTATCAGGCAATAAGGGCTGATATTAATAAAATTACCATAAGTTGTTTATAATGTAAACAAAAAAGGGTATAGTCACAGTGAAAGTTACAAAGTTACTATAAAACTAATAAATTTTAAGTCAACAAAGTCACTATTGAACTGATAAGTTCTAAGTCCACAAATGCACTATAGAAATGAAGAAATTTAAGTCCACAGAGTCATAATAGAACTGAAAAAATATAAGTCCACAATTTCATTATAGAATGGACGAACTCTAAGCTCCTTAAGTCAAACTAAACTTAAATATTTTGATTCCAAAAAGTTAATGTAGAACTAATAAAATCTAGTCTACAAAGTCACAATAGAATTGATAAAATATAAGTCTAAATAGTTATCAGGAATATTGACAATATATGAGTACAAATAAATTAAAAATATGGTGACCAATTTTAAATCATACGAAGTCATGTTAAATATATATTAGACTTTTGAATCTTATTAGCTTTATAGAAAAAGACATTATTTATTAGTAAATAAGAAGCAAAGACTAGTAACATGCTGAAAACATTTATGACCTTATATCATAGGGGTTTGCATAGGCATGACAATTGAGTGATATTTCTATTTAAAAAATTTGTTTCCAATATAATGTTGATTTTTTTTTGTTTAGCAACTTAAAATTTTTCAAATCAATACTCTGATTTTTTTTTAACTGAGAGCTATTAGTTTTTTTAAATGTTAGATCTTTAATACTATCTTTTGATTTTCTTTTTCTTATAATTGTCTACTTAAAAGTTTTTTTAAATTAGTTTTAATAGCGTTGCCAAAAAACCTGGAATCCAGGAAAAACCTAGAGTTTGACAATTTAAGCTAAAAAAACCTGTAATATTAAGCTATTTTTAAATGTAAAGTAAAAAATATTTTATTTTACACATAAAATGTTATGTATAGATAATAATTTTTGTCATCATTAAAAATATTTTTTATTAATAAACACAATTGAAGAAGCTTTAAGATATTTTTTTACCTTAATTCAAACTTTAAATTAAAAATAGACCCGAAAACGTGAAACTTTTAAATCCTGGAAGACAATTGGAGAGTCTGGAGAAAATTTTCCAAAAACATCAGGAAACCCTGTTTTTAGAATTATTTAACATTTTTATATTTTATAGTATTTTATTTTGTCTTTGCTGTAACTTTTAAGAACTAAGGGAAGTTGCGTTGTTTGTTAAAAAAAAATATGTCATTTTCTCCATTTTCCTAGCAAAAATAATGAATAAGAGTAAAATGTGATTCTCTTCTAGCTAAAAGGAAGAGTAAGGTTAGAGTGAGATTCTCTTTGAAAATGGCAGGAAGAGAAAGTGTAATGGAATACTAGTTTAACTGTATAATGTTAGTTGAACATCAAATATTATAAAACCAGTCAACCAGAAAGAAAGTTGTTCTGAAAAAATTTTACATTTTTAAGATATAGCTGTAAAAACCAGCAACAGTGTGATTGCAGTTATATTTTAGTCAAGACCTTTCAGATTAATTCCGTAACTGAACTTATTTTTATTTTTTTGTTCATTTTGAATGTTTTTTAATTATTGTTTGTTACTTATAATTGATTTTTTAGTTTTAATTCCGAGCTGATAATTCTTATTCTAGTTATACATTGTTATATTATATTTCTTAAATTCTCATGTGTAAAAGTTTTTACCACATATAGAGTATTCTCTTAAGTAAAATATATTTTATGTTTTATTGTTTGATATGATTTTACTTCTTTAATATAGGATATAACCACCAAAACTCATGCCTAGTATTTAGAAGTACTATAGAATATCTTTAAATATCATAATGTTCTAACTTAAGTTTAAGTTTAATTATGGTTTTTAATGTGGTTATACACTACATATACTATAACCTTACGTAGCGTCATCAAGGTAAGAAATCACTACCTTTTTAGAAAATAAATTATTAAGACCAACACAGTATTTTAGGAAATCACTAGCTTTTTAGAAAATAAATTATTAAGACCAACACAGTATTTTAGGAAATAGTTAAGTAAGACCAAGTCAGTATTTAACACAAAAAATCTTTATTTATATATACAATATTTTATCTTTAAGGCAGTGTTTGTATTTTTTTTTTCACATTTTCTTATACTTTTGACATTTTCATTTAGTAGTTAGTTTAGTTAACAAGTAAATTTAGAGAGACTTTAGAATAAAGCTTGCATTTATTTTATAAGTCGCAATACTCATATTTACTGTTTACCCTTTTGAAAGCTCTTGAGATATGACCAGAAAGACATAGGGGGTTGAAAAAATCATCAGGCAATAAGTGGTAATACTGATGAAAGTACCATAAGGGGATTAATATGTAAACAACAATGGATAATGTCCCTGTAAAAGTCAAGATATCCCTATAGGTCTAACAAATTTCAAGTCCACAATGTCAAAATGTAATGACAAGTTTTAGTCCACAAAGTCAAAATAGAATTGACAAAGTACAAGTCCACAAAGTCAAAATAGAACTGACAGAATATAAGTCCACATTTTTCATATAGAACTGACAAATTCTAAGTCTACAAAGTCAAAATAGAACTAACTTATATATGTCATCAAAATAAAACTGACAAAATATAAGTCTACAATATCATTGTAGAAATGAAAAGTTTCAATTTTGCCAAGTCAAATCAGAACTGACAAATTTTAAGTTAACAAAGTTACAATAGAAATATATAACTCCAAGTCCACCAAAACATTATAGAACTGACAAAATATAAGTCCACAAAGTCAAAACAGAACTACTAAAATTTAAAACCAGAAAAAAAAGGAAACTGACAAAGTTTAATGAAACAAAGTTAGTACAGAACTGAAAAATTTAGTTCACAAAATCACAACAGAACTGACAAATTATAAGTCTAAATAGCTCACATAAATATTGAGAATACATAAGTACAAATGAGTGACAAAAAATGGAGACCAATTTTAAGTCACAGTAAGTCATGTTAAATTTATGTAAGATTCTTGAATTTTATTAGTTTTATAGAAATAGACAAAATTTATTTGTAACTAGGACAAAAAACACCAATAACAAGCTTAAATTTTTTTAGGAAATTGTACTATATGGGTTTGCATATGCATGAAAATTGATTTACATTTCTAGTTGATAAAGTTGTTTCCATTATAATGTTGATGTTATTGTTTGGCCTAGTTTTTTTAAAGTTTTGGTATTTAAATATTATGAAAAAACTTTTAGAAATTTTTTGTACGATTAGTATTAGAAATTTAAGAACTTTAACACCAAACTTAATAATTCTTTTATTCTAAAACTGTCTACTTATACTTTTTATAAAAAAATTAGTTTTAAGACTTAAATAACATTTTGTATGCTTTATATTTTTGTTTCTGCTTTAACTTAAAAAACCTATGGGTAGTTGCATTGTTTGTCAATAACAACTCCTTTTTTTCTTCATTCTCCTAGCAAATAGAAGTAGGAAGGGTGAAATAAGATTATCTTCTTGCAAAACGGAAGAGGAAGGTTAGAGTGAGATTCTGTTTGAAAATGGCAAGAAGAGGAAGTGTAATGGAATACCAGTTCCACTGATGTGCCTTTAGTTTAACATCAAATATTATAAAACAAGTCAACCATAAAGCAAGTTGATCTGAAACAAGTTTATAGTTTTAAGATAAAGCTATAAAAATCAGCCACAGTGTGATTGCAATGATATTCTAGTCAGGACTTTCCAAATTAACTCCATAACTGAACCTAATTGTGATTAAATTGTTTAATATATGTTAAGTCATTTTTTAATTAATGTTTGTTACTTATAATTGATGTTTTGGTTTTAATTCCAAGCCGATAATTCTTAATTTAATTAAATGTTGTTACAGTTAGTAGTATATTCCTGTTAGATTTATTTTTGTGGAAAAGTTTTGGCAACATTTAAAGTATTTTCAAAACTATTTTATCCTTCATTTTTTAGTGTTTGGTTTGTTCTGTAATATAAAACATGACCACCGAAAGTCATGCCTAGCTTTAATAAGTAGCATAGAATATCTTTAAATATCAATTATTTTTAAGTTAATTCTTAATTTAGCTACGGTTTTTAGTGTGGTTGTACACTAAATAAAAACCTTACAACATAAAGTTGTTTTTAACATTATTCAGTTTTTAGAATCATTACCAATTCGTAAAAACCTATTATAGGGTTTTCCAAACAGGGCCTAGTTGCCCCCCTTCCGAGCCATTACAAAATTTAGGGGCCATGAGCTGCAAAGCGGCCACTGGGGGGATTTATGAGGTCATAAATTGAGAGTTAAACTAGGCATTCTGAAGTTTATGATTAACAGCAATAAAAGGCTGGTCTTGGGCATTTTTGAAATAGTAATACTTAAACTTATACTAGATTTCATGGATAGAATTTAGGAAATTTTGGGAAACAAAAGCTGTAAAAGAGGGAGCCACAAAGTCGTAACTTGAAATTTACAAACTTACAATTGACATTTGGAGTTGATAATGAAGAGCATAAAAAAAGGTCTTAGGCGTTTTTAATGGTATTTTTTTAAGAAATCTTGTTAGAGGGGGCAATATGTTTTGTAATTTTTCGAAAGAAGCATTTTGCCATTATAAGAATCAGTTGGGCCAATATAAGAAGGTAGTTTAGGTAAATACATTATCTATAAATATATATTGTAACCTCTAGTATTTTACAATTTTGAAATTTTGAAAAGCTTTACTTTTTAATAATCGAATATTTTTTAAAGGAAATATACTAAAATTATACAAAAATGGATTTTGAATGCAGTATATGTTTAGATAATTTGTTTTCAGTAAACACTGATGTTTCTGTTACGCAATGTGGTCATGTTTACCATAAATCTTGTTTAGAAAGTGCAACGCAGATTAACAAAAGATGTCCAATATGTAATGCTGAAAATATAAACGTTGTAAAGACCATATTCCCAAATGTCTATAAAGAACTCAATTATAGTTGCTGTTCAAATGATACAAAAGAATTTATCGAAGAAATTTTAGACAACGAAAGAGAAAAAAGAGTAATATTTCTAAATATGATTAAGAAACTAGACAAAGAAAACACAAGTCTAAAAGAAACTAATACAAGTTATCAAAACAACCTTAAAAGTGTTAAAGTGTTTCTACAATGCTTCCAGAAAGATATTAAAGACCTGAAAATAAAATGCGAACTAAACTTATCAGAGAACAAGACATTGTTAGCTGAAATAAGAAAGTTTGATAATGGCAATGAAAACGTACCCGAAATGTTAAATGTCAAGTATCGAAAACAAATTGAGCAAGATTATCGTAATGATATACTTTCTGGCAAAAACTTTTATGATTCATGTAGTGATAGTTGTTTTAGCGATGAAACATATTATTCTTGTAATGATGACTATTCCAGATGTTTAGAATCTTTTGTAAATAAAGGTTCGTTAGATTTGAAAAAATATATAAAAAATACTTATTTATAGTTTTTACTTAGCATTTTTCAGTACATCACGTCTAGTTATTGAATACTAATAACATTAGTCTAACAGCCGCTTTTATTAATAATAGTTTTGATTCTGTAATTAAATGATTTTTTGTAAGCAAAATAACTTTTGATTATTAATATGTTTCTCTATTTTTTCTTAACAGTTTTTACAGACTTCAATAGCAGTAACGAGAATGACTCTGATAAAAAGAACAACAAACTGGAAAGTTCTGGTGACAAACTGAATATAAGTTTACTGGATAAATATTTAAAAAAGAGTAATTTACACGAAGTAAAAGAAAAGCTCAATGACATGAACGATTGCGAAAATAAAACTTTTAAGTTAATAGTTGAAAGGATAATCAAATTTGAGAAGGAGAACAATTTCTTAAAAGAACAAAACAAAAAAATTCAGGTTGACCTAAAAACATTTAAAGCCTCACTGAAAACCACTCAAAAGGATATTAAAAATTTAAAAGAAAACTACAAAATAATGCAGATAAACAATAAAAATATCTTAGCTAAACTGAATAATATAAAAAACTTAAAAAAAAGTGTTGAAGTTGACCACTCTAAAGATAAAAGAAAGAAAAAAGTTAACAAAAGAAGACAATAACCAACTCTACAGAAAAAACCAAATTAATGGTTTGTTTACAGTAAATAGTTTAGTTTAATTTTTGAACCATTTTATAAATTTTATTAAGATATTTTAAAACTATTGTAGTTCTTAAAAAATCAATAAAATTATCATTTTATACTTATTATATTGTTTGAAGTACTTTCAAATACTTCTATAGCAAACAAGTTGATTAAAAGCTTAAGTTTCTTTTATTTAAGTTATATTTAACTTGTTTTCTCAAGAAGAATTCAAACATGCTTCAAACATTATAATGAGTTAAAAGTAAAAACTTTTTTTTTTTTTTTTTTTTGAAGTATAACAATTTTTATATACCCGGTTAAGACAAAGACAAAAAATCATTATGAATAGTTGACATACTTAAGGACGAATCGAGAAGTTTAAGTATCACATCATTCTTACTGTTCTAGCTTTGTATACGTTTTATGTATATATAGAACTACTATAAAGCATTAATCAAAAAAAAAGTGATAACAAGGAAATAAGTAATTAAACTACAATTTAATATTTTTTATTTGAGATGGATATTGAACTACAGAGTAAAACATAATTTAAAACAAACAGAAAAAAAGATAGAAAATAATGATGATGTGCATAAAACGCAAAGTATTGATGATAGAAACAGTATAGTAATAACTGGTGGAGTAACAACAAAATCACAGAGCGGATCAGAACCTTACATAGACAGTAATGCTGTTTACATATTTGATTTCAAAACAAACACTTATAGTTTACACTCAAAACTAAGTTCTTCAAGGTTCAGTCATCAATCTGCTACTGTTGGAGGTAACATTTATGTATTAGGAGGGATTAGAAATGACAGCACATCATCCGATAATGAGGTCATTCCAGTTGGTCAGAAGTTGACAGTTCCACCAATGCATAACGAAAGATATAATTTTGGAATGTGTTCATTTGCCGGGTGCATTTTTTTGGCTGGAGGAGCTCATAAGAAGATGGAAAGTTCCGCGAAGTGTGAAGTTTACAGCGCAGAGAGCGGCGAATGGAGCGAAGTCAGCAGCATGAACACAAGTAGAATGGGGTTCGCGTTGACATACTTCCAAGATAAAGTGTGGGCAATCAGTGGTGGTTCGAACATGAATCTACTGGACACGATTGAAACGTACGATTTAGGTGAGAACAAATGGACAACAGTTGGTGTCAGGCTTCATCATAAACGATACGGTCACAGTGCTGTGACCCACGAAAAAAAAATATTTGTTATCGGTGGTAAAATTGTAATGAATAAAGTAACATGTTCAGTTGAAGTTTACTCGAGCGTGACGAATCAGTTCACTTGTGTGGCTGAAATGAACCTAGCACGCGGGCTCTTCGGATGCAGTGTACTTGGCAATAAGATTTTCGTCTTGGGGGGTTTTTTTAACGGAAATCAAATGAGTGATTCTGTGGAGGTTTATGATATTGAAAACGATGTTTGGTCAAAAGGTCCAAGGTTACCTCTCCCGTTAGCTTCTTTTGGTTGCTCAAGTAACAATTAGTTATTTTACTGTTTGTGAAAAAAAATCTTTCTATTTACAAACTTTTATGTTTATCAACCTTTTTGAAATTTATTGATTTTTTGTTTACAGCAATTCATGATTTATATTTTAAAAACGAGTTTTGAATGTTTTTATTAATAAAATTTTATACTCTATCTTTTCTCTACTCAAAATTTCTTGAATTTAATGAATACTAACATTTAACTTTTTTTTCCTGTCATATACTAATGACTACTAATTAGAGATGGTAACTTACAATTTTGCACTAAATTAAATATAAAAAGTAGTTTAAAAAAGACTTCTCTAGTCATCTAATTCAAATCTCTAAAATTTATACAAGCTTTTCGTAATCGAATTTAGTCTCAAAAAATAACTACCTTTTAGTAAATTTGATTTCAAAAATCTATTCTGAATTATTGAACTCAAAAATGCAAAAGAACCTTTAACAACTTATTATTGTTTTTTAATTTTTAAATGTTGCTTTAAAAAAATTAAATTAGTGTAATATAAAAATAGTAGGCTTTTTTACTTATTAGATGTTCAGGTTTTGTTTACTGACTTGTGTTTTAAGTGCGTTTTAGCTATTAGTGCCCATACTTACTTTAAATAAACAGTACAATGAAATCGAAGTTTACAATAAATTTTGATAAAGTTATACAGTTTTAAAAGTTTTTATCTTAGGAATCATCTTAATTTTTGATTATTATTTATAATAACTATTACTTTAACAACAAATTTTAATTTTATTACAACTACATTGTCCGTAATACTTACTTCAATTTATAAAACATAAGTGTAACAAGAATAAAAAGTTAAAAGTTTTTACAGTATGAAACAATTCTTTAGAATAGCAATTACTTCCAGCTTATGTATGCAATATAGTAATTAGACTTCTGTAAGATTACTAATATCGAGATAAAAAAAATTACACCATATCTTTACTTATTTTTCCACAGTTTTAATTATTTGTTTTTCAAAAGCTAATATTAACGTGATCTTGTAAACCGTATTTTTAATTTTCAACATATAGAAATTAATTATATTTCACTGTGTTAACTAATCTACGATTAAATATAAATAAATAACATACTTCATTTAAGAGTAGATTAAGTTTATAAGTTTGTATCATCACAAACTTAAATTTTTCTATAAAAACAAACTTTTACTAATTTAATTACCACAACTTTAATTTAAACCAGTCTTTTCTGAAAATCTACTTACTTTTATCTTTCATACTTTACTCTATGATATTTATTATATAAGTAAATTAATCACAATCAATTAGATCCTCAAATGTAGATTAAGAATGTAGTTGTTCATCTAGAATGCTTGATATACGAAAAGTAAAACTATGGCAGCTGCATTCTGTTCTATTTTTTTATTAAAATCTTTTCACAATGATAGTCAATTACCAAAGATACTCGTATTTATTTTAAGAGGTCAGGTAGTTGCTTGTTTACTTTTGGACCATTGAGCTTAAAGGTTTTTAAAAGGCTGAAGTTTTTGAAAATTTTAGTACTAGATTATTCTTCTACTGTCGAATACGAAATATTTCATACAAAAAAAAAGTGAATATGTGTTTCCGTTCGAATAACAAAAATCTAATTTATCTGTGTTTATTAAGATAGATATTAGACAGGAAAGCGTAACAAGTTGTATTTAGATAGATTGTTGAGTTGAATACTATTCTGAATGAAAGTAAATAAAATATCGCAAATATTTAAATAACTTTTAATTTTTTTTTTATTTAATTACATATAATATTGCATCTATGATACCTAATATAACAAAACTAAAACTTACTGTCTCGTTCATGAGTAGAATTAACTTTGAGTTCAGTCATTATTATTTTGTTTCTAAACTTTTAAAGTTATTAGAACTACACAAGGTAAATAAGATAGATAAAATAAGAAAAACTTGTGAGCATGTGAAAAGTTTAAATATTACAATATTCTATAAATACCAGACAATATACTATAAATTGTATTTAAACAATGCTTCTAATTATTAATCCACATAAAATAAAATTCAATTGTCAATATCAAATCTTAATAGTTCTAAGAGAAATCTAATTCATTGGTAAATACACATACTTCTTTAAAACATTAAGGATTGAATAAAAAAATATGTATAACACTAACAAAATCTGAAAGTTCAAGTGAATTTAGGTTACTTTATATAATCTTCAAAGTTTTTTTAATTTATACGTTTTTGGGTCTATAACAAAATTCAAGTTAAGTTTAAGGTAAAACAACTGTGTTAAGTAGTATAACAACATTAAAAAGTAAAATACTTTTGATGTGTTTAAATGAAAAAAAAAATCAATTTTGAGGATAACAAATATTTATCTTAATGATAATTTTTTTAATCTTAAATACTCAACAACATATTAAAATTGTTGAAAATTTCAGATTGTTTTATAGTTTTTGTCCAAACTTCCAAATGCTTTTAGCCTAAACAGTTAATTTACAGGTATTGTGTAACCCTGTAAAAAAACTAATTTTAAAAACATTATAGCTTACAATTTTAACTTAAGGTTTATAAAAACTTAATTATAGTGAAACACTATTCATTTTTTTGATAGTCTTTTATTCATACTGTTGGTTATTTTACTCTGAAGCATGCAAAAACAAATATACTAGATTTCCTTTTAAGGTGGGAAATATTTGAAACAAAATCAAACAGAAAATTTCCCATAAATTCAAAAAAGATTAAAACTGTTTTTAGAACCTTCAATGGAAAGTGAAATCAGGGTTGTTAATAAAATAGAAATGAACGATAGATTTAAAATTAAAACCCAAATTTTAAATTGAAGCTTAACCTAATTAGAATCATTAGTAAATTAAAATTTTACAACGTGTTTAAATCGACTTTAAATAATTTTTGTCCTGGACAAGACGTTAAAAGGTATCGGTAGGGTGCGTTTCGAGTACCAAAAGGGTTTTCGTGGACCAGGTACTAGAATTAAATGTTTTGAGCGTATTTTTTGTCGTTCAACAAACTATTTCAATAATTTTTATTATTTATTAAGCACGTAAAACAGTTCATCAATAAGGTATATAACTATACTAAAAGCGAATAGATAAATATAACAAAAAGAAGTTTTGTTCCCAACAGTCTTTTTAAATTAAATAGTGACAAGTATGCAAAAGTAACTTATTATAAGAATGACATTTACAATTTTGATGATCTTTAAAGTTTTGATTAAAATAATCTTTCAGTTAAAACTTACATAAGTTTGATTTAATTAAATTTTAATGCTTATTTTTACAAAAGACCGCTAAAGAATGTTTCTAATCAAATTCATAGAAAATTTTTACTAAGAATAATAGAAATTTTCAAGTAATTAACTGGTTTAACAAACTTTATAAAACTTTAATTACAAGTACAGTGTTTTTTTTTTAATTTTTTTTGAATTAGTTTTTTCTATTTCATTTTTATTATACATGTTTTAATTGAGGTACTTTATCATTGACTTAGAAAATATTTAGCAGTAAAATATTAAATGTATTAGCGAAATAAAACAAATAATAATAAAGTTTTTTTTTCTACTGAAAGTATTTGTAATTTAGAAAGTGTTATTGAAATTTTTGCATTTTTCAGTATTTAATAAAAAGAAAAATTTCCATTTTTAAACTCTGGAGCACTTTTAAAGCTAGAATATAATAATTTGTTTTTAGTTATTTTATTATTTGTACTACTTAATTTATTTAAACTCAGATTAAAGACGTCAATGGCAGAAAGTAAATCATTAGCTATTAATTACACTAAGTAGTTTACATAGTTCATGATACTATATATAAAATTAGAGTGTAGAACATATTTATAAATGAAGTATCAATAAGCATAACATTAGTTTACTTATACTGCTTTTATAAGTTAATATTGAAACATTATTTCGATTATTTATCTTCCGTTAGATGTACTGAGATTAGTGAAAGAAGTTTAGTAACTGAATAACATAAAAACTACAATTAATTGATTTGTTATTAATGTTTTAACTACAGTAAAAAATAAGTTATTTTTTTAAAAGCAGCTATGTTAAAAAAACACACTTTTCTTAAAATTTACTGACGGTTTTGGTACGTAATAGATTGAAAATAGTTTTAATCTAACATAATTTTTATTTATTCTATTTTAAAGAATATTTAATGTCAAGCTGTTGATAAAAATACTATTAGTCGATATTTATGAGAATTAAATAATATTTATTTTCAAAAACTTAAACGACTTGCAGCTTTAGGTATAATATAAAATTTATTTTTTAAAATCAAAATTCAAAAAAATAGCACTAACTTGTAATTGTAAATTATTCTAGTCACAAATGTACTTTTTCAAAATCATATTTAGTTTGCTTATGGAATATTTGTTAAAAAACTGTTAATTTAACTGTTGATATTTTCCTATAAGGTAAATTACAGACACACAATATAACATAAAATGAATGAGGACTTAAAATGACTTAACTTTTCGTGTTTAAATTTATTACTGGAAGCTTTTGAATTTTTACTCAGTTCTTTGTCAAAGTTAAATGAAAAAAAAAAAAACTGTATAAGAAAATGTAAATTTAAACTAATAATGACGAATTATGCAATGTTAGAAATAACAGTTTAAGGTTATTTAGGTTAAAGGTTTTAATTTTAGTTTATACGTATTTAAAAAGTTTTACTATTAGTTTAACTTTTGACATAGCATTAAGTAAATTTGAAAAACATCAATTATCAGTTTTATTGAAAAAAAGTATAATTTTATCAAAGAGAAAATGGTTTTAAATTATTTTAAAATTGTTTCCTACATTAAGATATTTAGAATACTTGTACAAAGACGGTTGATTTTTCATTTGTTGTTTTGATAATGAAGAGTACATTTTGCGACTTAAGATTAGTTAGAAATAATAATTTGATAAAAAAATTAAAAAAAAATCAGAAACTGTTTCAAAAGTTAATCAAAAACGTAGAAGATTACGTTTTATTAAGAAAAAGTTGTCGCATTTCAACTTGAAAATTACAGATTAAAAATATTATCTTAAATGAATTAGCCTAAAAATTATAGCTGTCTATTAATTACATATTCGTAAAAATTCAAGTAAATTTGTTTAATTGAACAAGTTAATGTACAAAATAAAAAAGAAACAAAGTAAAAGAAATTCATAATTTGTTCAAAAATTAGAAGCTTAGAGGAGTTAAGTTTGTTATAAAAATACTTTGCCTCAGTTCTGTTATTTTTACAAATATATTTAATTATTACATTAAATACAAAAAAAAAGAATGAAAACAAACTTAAAAACTCGTACTTATTTAAAACTTGTTAAGTTTACAGTAATGATTTTTTTATCTTTCGTTTTATAATTTTTGTATAACATTTTACTTTGGTCGATACGATAATTCTAATCTTAGCGTTAACACATATTTAGTGAATAAATTTATTGTGCTTTTAGCGCTGAGATCAGGTTTACGGTAACCTTATATAAATTTAAAGTATTTCATGTTAAGTTAAAGTATTTTTAACAGCCACCAATAAAATAGATGTAATTGGTTTTTAATTTGAATGTGTTTTAAATGACTAGTGACCAGGATTAAAGGAGTTTATGACTTGAATATTTCTTACTTATTTAGGTGATCTTGTTAACGTGTTTTTTTTGAAGAGCATATTAGTAATAATATCTTTTTCTTTGTTTTTAGTTTTATATTTAAAGGTCAAATACTTGGAAAAAGATAAAACTAATTTAAAAAAAGCAACATTAAAATAAATGTCCGCATAACTTTAAAACTATATTATTTTATATCAATTATTATTCATAATTTGGTTTATTTAGACGTTATTTGTATATTATAAATAGTT
Source organism: Thalia democratica (assembly GCF_965202585.1). Lineage (NCBI taxonomy): Eukaryota > Metazoa > Chordata > Thaliacea > Salpida > Salpidae > Thalia > Thalia democratica. The sequence goes on from NW_028139542.1 coordinate 58,623, forward strand.
CATGTTGTTTTAGTTTCACTTGGTAAAAACTTTTTAATCAGTCGCAAAAGTATAAATTACATATTTTGTTTTGTAACAGAAAAAGTCAGGTTATTTTTAAGCTAAACGTGATATTTTTTAACTTAATTTTGTATTTGGTTTTCTACTTTAAGCTGTTACTACAATCTATATTTTTTTCTTTTACTCTATGCAAATATCAAAGTACAATGTTATTGTAAAAGTGGGTAGGTGTCAAAAATGAAGAAGTAACACTTTGGAACAAAGAATTTTTTTTTGTGCGGGTTAAAAGTTTTAAGCTTTTTTTTGTTTTATTATATTTTACTATCACTGTTACACTCAACCCTTTTACTTGATCGATAACTTATTTTATCAATCTCTACAGTTAATTTCTTTTTTATTAATCATTTTATACTCTTTTGCAAAATAACACTGGTGCAAAATTGATTCTTCGTGCAAAAGTGACTTTTTTTGCAAAATTTCAGGCATCTAGCTTGAGTTTATTTTATTCTTTTTTCTTTTGATTAGTTTAAAATACAAATACCTCAAAAACTAATAGGTTTTGTTTATTAATTTAATAAGGTTTAACTTTTTTTTTTAACTTAGTGATAATATATTATTTAAATATTATTGGTAAGCTTCTTTTCTATTTATACTACAAGCAACTTAGATTCTTTAGTATCATGATCCGTTCGGATTATATTTTTAAAACAAGATTCTGACCCTATTAAAAAAACATCCGAAGCCGGCCGGATCCTAATTTTATGGATCTGGTTAATTACTACTGTTTATCTCAAATATGTTAACAATAAAAATTCACAACTGTTGTAAAATGGCAATTTTAAAACATATTTTCATGGTTTTAGCTACTTTTGGAAACTAAGGTAGGAGACAATAAAGTACATGAGTAATGTTAACTAAAAAAAGACGATAGCTAACAAGGTGGGCAATTGTATTGTGAATTTCTATAAAGTGGGCGATTATTAAAATGAATTTTGGAAACCCTATTCTAAATCTAGTTATGATAATACTTATGAAAATGTTTAAATAAACATTCCTAATTAAAATAACTTAACTCATTCAGACCGCCCTAACTAAAACATTGTAATGGAATATCAGTTTCACTGCTTCTTTATTTAGTTGAACATCAAATATTATAAAACTAGTCAACCAGAAAGAAAGTTGTTCTGATACAAGTTTACATTTTTAAGATATAGCTATATGGGAGCCGATCATTTCTAACCCGCTATCATTTCTAACCTGTTCACTTCTAACCCGATCATTTCTAACCCGGTCATTTCTAACCCGATCACTTCTAACCCGATCTCTTCTAACCCGATCACTTCTAACCCGATCACTTTTAACCCGATCACTTCTAACCCGATCACTTCTAACCCAATCACTTTTAACCCGATCATTTCTAACCCGATCATTTCTAATCCGATCATTTCTAACCCGATCACTTCTAACCCGATCACTTCTAACCCGATCGTTTCTAACCCGATCACTTCTAATCCGATCGTTTCTTTCCCGATCACTTCTAACCCGATTATATCTAACCCGATCATATCTAACCTGATCACTTCTAACCCGATCATTTCAAACAAGATCATTTCTAACCCGATTATTTCTAACCCAATTCACCCCAGTTATTTCTAACCCGATCATTTCTAACCCGATCACTTCTAACCCAATCACTTCTAACCTGATCATTTCTAACCTATTCTACTTGTTTATTTTATTTCTTAATTTTAATCTAGATTTCTTTAAAAACTAACTAGTCTTTATAAAATTATTAAAGTATTTTTTTTTTCTTTAAAACATTATGATTTTAATGTGTTATGTAAAAAACATTGTTAGTATAATCCTTAACTTTAGTATTAACTAAACATGAGTTTAATTTATTTTTATCACCTTATTTTTTTATATTTCATCCTACTTATAATTTCAATTTTTTTCATTATTTCTTATATTTTTGTTCTTTCAATCTACTTAAACAGACGCTTTTCGTTAATAATATACAATTCCCTAAATTGTTTACTTTTCAATATTTTGAACTATTGTTTTTAGGACTTTAAAGTTAACTGTTATAACTATATTTAAGATGAATCTTATAATAATTCCCGTGACTATAATAATTTTATAATAAGCAAATTTTGCAAACCTTTAAAATTGTTATATTCAGAGACAAAAACCGTTATATTACGGTCTAAAAACTACAATGTAAGTCTGTTGTAAATGTTGTATTATTTCTGACTAATGTATTAGCGCTTTATAGTAGGTTATTTTAAAGTTTCATTTTAATAACTTTTACAAATTGTTATACAACTTGCATAGGCCTATTTAGATAAAGGAATTCAAACAAACACTAGTAGAAATTAAATACTTTTGTTATAAAAAGTGAAAAATCCTGGTTTTTAGGTATAACCTAGATTTAAAAACAGTTATGTCGTAATTAAAAGTAAAAATACAAGCTTCTTAATTTGTGCAATTTGTAATTATTATAAATCGAACATTTGTGTCATGCCATCAAGGGGCGTTAGAGAGCTACATACAAAAAACTAGATTAAGCATTTGTGTAATAGTACAGGCTTATTTTAAAGTTATATAGTATTAAATTTTAATTAAAACATAAGTTTAAGTACTAGTTTGATGCAAATTTTTTGTTAACTTATTAGTTAATATTGCACCAGTAATTCAAATTGACAAAAAAACATTAAACTTTAAATGTTAAACCAAACTATAAAAGTATCCGAAAAATGTTTTTGAAAACACCACAAAAATAGTCTTAGTATATAAGTCCGGTCTTCTAAATATATTTTATATAGTTATTGAACTGTTAAGAATATCTATGAAGTGCTAAATAAGCTGTAACCGGCATAAGCTATACGCTATATAAGTGAAGTAAATTAAATATAATGGCAGTGATAATCGTATTTTTACTTAATTTGATTAGCATCATAAAACAACACACTATATATTTAACAAATACTTAAAACTTACTTGTGTGCATATATTTTAGCATTATTTAAATTTGCTTAGCTTTTTACTGACACATTTGGTATGCTAGAAATTAACTTAGAGCTATGTTTGAAAAGATAAACTAACTCACTAAACAATCTTAATGAAAACAACATAACTAATGTAAAGTATAAATTCATAAGAACATTTTTATTTTCATTATAACCTTTATAAAACTATCTACTGCTTTAAACTTGCAGAAAACAGAATTTATATGTTATTTATATAGTTAAATCAAATAAGTTTTGTAGACGACTGTATAGTTAAGAACACGTTAATAAAAGTGATATTTTTTATTAAAATATGTCGAGTAACTTTTAAAAATTTGCTTCAGTTAACTGTAATTAGTGCGCCTAAACTTAATTTGTATAAATTAGTTGCAGATATCAAATTAGGCTTCATTCACCTAATTATGTTCAATAATGTTTAAGTAGACCGTTAAAAAAAATTAAAAATTTAGTATTGAAGTCTAATAATAAAATTCAATTGCTTTAAACGATATTAGAACAAATTAGATACAAATTGCTTATTAACTAAAATTTGTATGTACGTGGCTTAGTTAAGTTAAATTAGAACCAATTTGTGAGTAAAAGCTTTTGTTTACAATCGAAGTTAGTAAATACGTGTTTTACTAAACCTAATTAGAATGGATTCACACAAATTATCTAAAGTATTTGTCAAGCTATAATTTTTTAAAGAATATAGCGATAGAGAGTTGAAATGTAGTATCAAAAAGTTTAAAGTTTACAATTTAAATTAAATTCAACTTCAGGCGTAATAACTTAAAAGTTTATGAAATACTGAAAATATTTAAAAAAATCTGATTTACAGAAAACCAATATAACAAAGTACAATTGTTTTGAAGTTTTATTTCTTAAAAGGTAACAAAATAAAACGAGAAATTTAAATTGCTACTTAAGTAAACTCTAAGAGAAGCATACACAGACAGGCTTTTATTTAAAAACCAGTTGATTTATTATTTTTAATATAACTAGACAACAAAGTATATTTTGTAAGTTACAGTTAAACACTTATGTAAACTCTTATATGCGGATATATATATATTTTTTTTTTAATAATTTTGCCCATGATTAAAAACTAAAAACAGTTGACAATTAAAGACTAAAGAAAAATTAGTATATGTAAAACTAGTTTACTAAACAAGTAATTAAAGTTTTTAATGCTTAAAGTGACCAAACCATTTTATAAATATTAAAAAATAATTAAAAGTTAAGTTAATTTCATAACACTTTTTTTAATCTAGAAAACAAATTTAATTAATTAACGAAAAATAAACGTTTAAGTTAGATACATTAAAAATAAATACAACTTTTTTTTTTAAAGTGATAATATGTATTTTAATGTTTCATAAAACTTTGAAATTGTTTTGTAATTATTAATCAGTTATAAAGGTATAAAAAATCTAATAAAGCAACGATAAATAACACGATACGTACCTAATAAACAAAATCAAAAAACGAATTGCTGCTAATTATATTCAAGAAGGTACAAAATATATAACTTTAAAAAAATATTTTCAAGGAAAAGGTGAATGTTTACGTTCTTTAAGTTATGTATATTGTATAAAGCTTAAGTTTATTGATAAAATTCATTGAACCTTTTTTTACCTCAGCCTAGTTAAAGCATAAACGTATTTAAGACTTCAATCATATTCTAAAAAAACTAAAAAAACTAAATTAAACAAATTATGATGTTTATAGATCAAAAAATGTCTTTTGTACTGGTACTTTTAGTTTAAATAACTTAAAACTAAATATTTTTTATTATTAGATAAAAAAAGCTAATTTTAAAATCGGAATTTAGAAGAAAATATTACAGTGCTTAATTATTATCAGTGCTAAACAACGTACACAACAATTTACTTCGACTCAGGAGCCATAATCGTATTATTACGTCATTAACAACTTTATGGTCGAAAACGAACGGTTTGAAATTGAAGTTTTGTTCAGCTTGATAAAAACCTGTCAAAACATTATAAGTTAGCTTTTTTGTAGCAAGCATTTTTATATCTTCTCTAAGATTTATTCTCAATAGAAAGTAGTTTCTAATACTTAGTTTTTAAATTTACGTTTTTGTTTGAATAAGAGTTCTTAGTTTTTATAGTACAATTTTTACAGTTACGGTGGCTAGAGAAAATAATTTTTAAATTCACTTGACACACAAAAGTATTTTGCTGGTAAATCTTGCTGCCTAAAAATTTATTTAACTATTTTTTTTTCTGTTTGGACTAAAATTTTTATAAAATTGAAAATTACATTGTAGTTGACGTGGCCTGCACCTCTTATGACGTCATCAGTTTAATTCTCAGTAGTATTTGAAACTTGACCATTTTCTTCAAAACTTTGTTTTAAAAAGTTATTTAATTTATAATACTGTGAACTAATTTTGCAATCAAGTTAAATACTAATGTTTACAATCCGGTTTATTGAATTATTAAGTTAAATAATTTGAACGTTTCACATCCTATGGTTATTTTACAATATAATATTAAGTTTAATTATCAGTAGCATTGAAACTTAGCTATTTTCTTCAAAATTTTGTTTAATAAAATATTTAATTTATTGTACAATTTTTTACAGTTACGGTGGCTAGAGAAAAGATTTTTAAAATTCACTTGAAATGCAAAAGTATTTTGCAG
>NW_028139543.1:0-29880 GCF_965202585.1 Thalia democratica
AATACATAACCTTTTTAGATATTTAGTTTTTTAGAAGAAAATTACGTCAACCAAACTACCACAAAATATAGCTTCATTTCAATTTTTAGAAACATATTTCTATTTTAGTAATTACATGATAGGAGATTAGGCTAGTTTGTAACGTATTTGTATAAATAGACCTATCTTAGTCTATCACATTTAATAAAGTATATTATACTATTATTATTTTTAAAAAGATTTTTTACTTTATTAATGTTTTTGATCCTGATTTTACATTATAGTAAGGATACATTTTATAAAACTTACAGTTCTATTTTTTTAAATGTCAAATTAAGATTTTAAAAACTTTTAATTTATATGGTTGTATAATAATGTTTATATTTTTAATTTTTTTTTAGTTTATATCTCCGGCATTCATTACTGGTGTAGATAATTGATATTTTTCCTAAATACCTTTTATGTTTACGACATTTAGTTTAAGTTTTTGATTAAAATTATTAAATTATAATAAAAAACACTTCAAAAGTTTACTATAACGTAAAGCTTTTACGTGATTCATTGATATTATTCATACAACTGTTTGTATTTAGTTATATTCTAAAAGCATCTCTGAAGTTACTTTTACTTTTTCATTTTATTAAAAACAAGGAGTTTTTCAATTTATCTAAAAACAAACTTTAATCTAAAAAAAATTAAATTATGATTAAAATTAAGAGACCATATTCAACATTTTAAATAAACTAGTTAGTTATTGTTAAAAAAGGCATTTAAAACTTTTATCTACTTCTAAAAGTATTACTTTTTAATTTTGATAAATACAGCAAAATATTTTTTTACTTTTCTATATGTCTTTTATGTCATGTTATAGGTTTTTATGAGAATTCAAATATATGTCAGCTTAATATTAACTAGTAAGAAAAAATAAATATAATTTTAATTTTATTAAATTAAAATTGAAACTCCTTAGATTAAGTTTAAACTTGTTTTCGAAATCCTTAGTTACTGAAAACTACATATTATGTACAAATTAAGTAAATTTTTACAAATTGATAACTAAGTATTGTACTCTATATTAACTTATGTTTGAAATAACAACAACATTGTTTTAAACTTTAAGTTCAAACTCGTTAGCAACTATTATCGACTTTAAATTTTTATGTCCAGTAAATGCTAATCTCAATCAAAACTATTGAAAAAAAAGCAACTTTTTTAATTTATGTTGCTTTATGAATAATTTTCCTAGTTTTCTATCATCGATTTTTTCAAGAAATTCTTATGTTTAATGTGCCTTATTTATCTTTTATTATGATCAAATTATTAAACTTCATTCGTTTCTTTAGAAAAAGTTTTATATCTAAAAAATTTTTGTAACTTTTGCCAACTAATTTTTATGTTTTAGCTATAGTTTGTTGTTTTACTTTTTATTCACCAGTTAACACAACTGGTTACAAATTCCTCTACGTGGCGGTACGAAAATTTATAAAAACAAACAACTACATATAACTAGTTCACCATTCAGTGTTTGTAGTTATAGTTGTTTGATGTAGGTTTGAATTTTTTGTATTGCATAGTAGTTATTAAAAACATCTGTACAGTAACAGTATAAGGTATGGATTGTGGTTCTCATTTTATTTGTACTACTCATCATAATTAAATTCTACCTTATTCAATTAAGATGTTACAAAGACTAAATTCTTTTTGACACTTATTTTAATAAATTTAATAAGATAGTGTGGGTGATGTATCTGTTTTACCAAAGAACCAAAAAGAAATAAGACACTATTTTTTAAAATACTAATTACTTTTATAAGTCACTTGGTAAATATACAACTTGATATTAAACCAAGTTAACGTGCAGTAAATTAAAAAACTCTTAAAGAACTGGTAACTATTCAAATATGTTTTAAAAAGACTATAAAAAAATCCTAAAAATTACATAAAAACTTTTAGCAAGAAATAAACTATAATAGTTTAATTAACCATTTAACATACAAATCTAGCTCAAACAATTTAAAGCAGTTAACATACAAATTAAGTATTAAGTTTGTATCTAAACTATACATACATTTATAACAAAAAAAAATCATTCAGTCTATTTAAATAGTTTAAATTTTAATGTTAGCTCTCAGCTGCTCACAAAAACACTGACTGCAAAACATCAAAATATAAGTTTGTTTTGTTTCTTATAAAATGTTCTACCAGTGTTTTAATATGGCCATTTTTTGTCTGGCTCTTGTATTCAGGGGTTAAAGAACGAACAATGCAGGTAATTTGCAGCAGTTCATTACAACAGCAACTAATTATTTTATATTTTTATGAAAACTTTTAAAAGCTTATTGTCCTAATTTTAGACGACATGTATTCACATAACAAAAGTATAATTTTGTTAACGATTGGTACTGAGTGAGTTCTTTTAAATAAAATTAATTAAAAAAATATATATTAAATAAGTATTATCAAAATCAATAATTAAATTCTTACAAATTAAAAAATACGAATGTCAAAAAAAAGAATTTAAAATTAAGAAAATATTTTTTTATTAATCAACAAAGCTTTGTTATGAATCAGATTAAAATAGTTTTATTATACTGATTTTCCTTATTTTTTTGATTGAAAATGTTAAAAACCATATAAAACTCAAGGATATGTTTATTTTATTTCGAAAACTCAAACAAAACGTCCTAAAACATTAATTTTGTAAATAAACTGTTCATATAATACTGTAAGTGTGCTGTTTGAATTGTAAATTGTAACCAGTACATTTGTTCGATGATTTAATAATACTTATTTTTTTTAATTTTACTACAAACTAGTTTTAGTTGTTTTAGAATTAATAATGCTTGAAATATAAAAATAGTAAAATCTTCAATTTTTTGTTCATAAATCTAAAAGATATTAGGTTGTTAATTTAAGTGAAACTTAATATACAAATTTTCATCTTATTAGTTGCTCAATCGATACTGGTACTGTAACTTTTAACATATTAAAATTTTTGGAGGATAACATAGGACAAAGAAGAGTATAAATACTTGATAATATTTCCTAAACAGAGGTTTGAAAATGAACTGGAGACATTTTGATCGAAACTCAATGTGCAAACTTTATACATAAATAAAAAGTCTAATTTAGTAGTTTATTTGTTATTATTTGTTTCAAAATAATAAAAAATAAACTACTAAATTATTATGTTATTTTTTTATTTAATCTATTCTTAATTTTATTTAAGTTACAAAGTTTTGTTTTTTAAATATATTTTTCTGTATTATGTAATATTAAAAGCTGACATTAAAAATTCACCTAACGATGATTATATATTTTGACTATAGTTTTTAAACTAACTTAACATGTTGCAAAATGTTACATTACAATTTTTAGTAAATATGTCGACGTGGTTATAAGGAACTATTTAATTTTATGCAATAAAAACACCTAACTATATACTAATTGATAAATTACAATAAATCTTTTAGTAAATAATATAGTAAGTTTACAAAAAAAGTTGGTTATAAAATATCTTAAACAATTATTTGTAGTTAAACTTATACTTTTAAAACTATTTATTACAGTTTTACCGCACTTTTAACGGTTTAAAATTTGCCTGATTAGATATAAAAGATAACATGAATGTGAAAGCTAACATAAACCAAATAAAAAACACTTATTTTAACCTAGTATTTGTGGTAAAAACTAACGTCATTAAATTTTTTAAATGTTTAGTTTTTAATATTTTTTTTACAAAAATGAGACAAGTAATAAAAGTTTTATGAGATATTTATTTGTTGTTATCAAACTTTGTTTAATAGTGATAATATTTAGAATAATTTTTATTATTAAAAAACAAAAGGAATTTACATCTTAATGAAAATGTTTGATAATAAAAGTATTTACTTGTATAAAGCTTAAAGTATAGTACGTCTTAAAACTACTACTAAATTTTAAATGATTTTCAACTAAAACATCAGCGTAAAGTAAAACTTACCAAATTTGTTAACACGTACTTTATTAAATATTAAACGTTTTTATATTATGCAATGAGTTATAAGAACGACTAGAATGTATTGTACGTCCGGTTATACATCAAGTAACAATGGCGAAAAACATAACAGTTTATCTGATAACAGCCACAACTATACACAACAAAAAAATCTTTTAAATCAACCATCAACCTTAATTATGATGAGTGATACAAATAAAATGAGAACCACAATCAATACTTTATACTCTTACTGTACAGACGTTTTTAGTAACTACTATGCATAGCTAGCTACAATGCAAAATTTCAAACTTTCATCAAACAACTATAACTATAAACACTGAATGGAAAATCGGTTATATATAGTTGTTTGTTTTTGTAAATTTCCGTACCGCCACGTAGAGAAATTTGTAACCAGTTGTGTTAACTGGTAAATAAAACGTAACTATTTATCAAGCAACATAAATTTAAAAATTTGCTATTTATTTAATAGTTTTGATTAAGTATGACAGTTTCAGACTAAGAAATTCAAAGTCGTTAATTATTGCTAACAAGTTTGAACTTAAAGTTTAAAACGAATTTATCGTAATTTCAAACATTAGTAAAAATACAGTACAATACTTAATCATCAATTTATACAATTTTAGTCAATTTTTACATAATATGTAGTTTTAAGTAACTAACAATTTCAAAAACAAGTTTTAAACTTTATCAAAGAAGTTTTAATTTTAATTAAATTAATTAGATTTTAAGTTTTTTTCACTAGTTTATGATAAGCAGACAAAAAATTGAATTGTCGAAAAAAACTATAAACATGACATAAAAGACAAATAGAAAAGTAAAAAATAGTTTGTTTTAGTTATCGATATTAAATAGTTAAACTTGATTATTTAATTAAAAGTTGTACAAGCCTTTTTTACATGATTATTCAAAAAATTAAATATGGTGTCTTAATTTCAATCATTTTTCAATTTTTTTAAAGATTAAAGTTTGTTTTTATAAAAACTGAGAAATACTATCTGTTTTCAAAAAAAAAAAACAATAAAAGTAGCTTTAGAGATGATTTAAAATTATAACTAAATAAAAACATATTATAAATAATATCAATAAACCAGTAAAAGCTATACGTTATTGTAAACTTCTGAAGTATTTTTAATTACAAACTAATAATTTTTATCAAAAACTTAAGCTAAACTTCGTAACTTAAAGTGTTTTTAGGATAATAATCAACTTTCTACACCAGTAGTGAATTTTGGAGATATAAGCTAAACAAAAAAAATATATAAACATTATGTACAATTATATAGAAAAAGAGTTTTAAATTTTTTTTTCTAACTTCTAAAAAACAAAACTGTTATTTTTACAAACTGTATGCTTAGCATACTACAAAATAAGGCTTAAGTACGTTAATAAAGTATAGATGTTGACTAAAAATTTAAAAAGTATATTAAAATAAATATAACTAAGAATATACAGAAAAATTACTTTTATTTGATCCGTCACGTTTTTTAGTTCTTAAGCATAAAATTTTATTGTAATTAATTTCAAACGAATATCAAACAACTTTTTCATCTGAAAACAAGTTGTATTTTTTACAACAATATAACTTTAAAGAATATTGTAATGTCGTTTTGTACCCAGAGTCTGTAGTTTAAAAGGATACTTATAAATAACAAAATTAAAATAAATGGTTAAAAAATTATGAGACTAGTTTGTAACGAAAAATTGATGTTTAGTATCAATCACGTAAACTTTATGAAGATATAAAAAGTCGAAACATATACAACACAGTTTTAAATAAGTATATTGTCATACAAAGTATTGTATTTTATTAGATAAAACTATGCTGATTGACTTTATATATACTTAAGGAAGTTATTTATATGTTTTTTTAATAAATAGTGGATCATTGTCTAAGTATATCATTTCGATAAATTAAAGATTAAATATTGAGAGTGTATCAAAATCCATTTTTTACTTAAACGACATATAATAAGTATATACAAATAAAGTATTTAAACATTAAATGTTTTCAATAAAACAAAGTATGATTTAAAGTTACACAACTATTTAAATTCTAAATTTTTGATAGTTTAATTACGTCTCTTAAAACGCCACAAAACATAGTTTCACTTAGATGTTTAAAAAGAAACAAGTTTTTCTAAAATTATCTTTGGGATTTGTTTGTAATTTGAAACGAGAGATTGATCTTTTTTGTCATTCTCGTAAAACTACTATGAAATGTTTATGGTATAATAATTTAAGAGATACTACTGTTTTGTATAACTACAGCTATACTTATAAAAAAAATAATTCTAGAGAGCATGAATACTAAATACACAATAACTTAACGTACGTAAAATAGCTTTGCTTAAAAAATCTAGTTTTTTATTAGATGTTAAGTTTCAACTAATTAACCTGTTTTTAAATAAATTTATCGTATAAGTTATTTAAAACTATTAACATGTATGATTTAAACATTCTACTATCGATTCTATGAAAGCTATCACACACACTTCGTAAAAATTATTACTAGTAACATTCCGACTATTATCAGATGAATGGTATTGTTTTTCGCCATTGTTACAAGATGTACAACCGGACGTACAATACATTCTAGTCGTTCTTATAATTCATTGCATAATATGAATATACAAAATATTTAATAAAGTACGTGTTAACAAGTTTAGTAAGTTTTATTTTATGTTGATGCTTTAGTTAATAATCATTTAGAATTTAGTATTAATTTTAAGAGATACTATTCTTTAAGCTTGACTATAATTATAAAACATTTTCATAATATGTCGATTCCTTTTTATTTTTTAATTATAAAAAAATATTCTGATTGTTATCACTGTTTTACAAAGTTTGATTACAAAGAATAAACATCTCATAAAACTTTTTTTACTTGTGTCAATTTTTATTGAACATATCTTTGAGTCACATATGATTTATAACATCTTTAACCACAAAAACAAGGAAAATCAGCATAGAAATAAATACAGTTTTTATTTATTATATAATTTTTTCATACTATTTCACCATAGTTTAATAGTTAGTTACACTTTTAATATATAAAATATTACTAACCTTCTTACAAAAAATTATAAATAAAATTAGATTTCTAGTATAGTAAAATTATTTTTAATCTTATATAAAAACAAAGCTTTGCTGACTAATAAAACGAAAGATTTTTTACACCTTTAATTCTTTTGAACAGAGTTATTTATTAATTTTTAAGAATCTAATAATCAATTTTATAATACTTCTTTAAAAAAAAGTGTTTTTAATTACTTTTATATAAAGAACTCACTTAGTAGCAATCATTTACAAAAATTTTTTTTTGCTATATGAATACATGTCGTCTAAGATTAGACGTATGAACTTTTAAAAGTTTGCAAAAAAAAAAATTAGTTGCTGTTGTAATGAACTGCTGCAAATTACCTGCATTCGTCAACACCTGAATAAAAGAGCCAGACAAAAAACGGCCATATTCTAACACGGAAAAAATGTTTTATAAGATACAAAATAAATCTGCATTTTAATATTTTGCAGTTAGTGTTTTTGTTTGTAGCTGGGAGCAGATATAATATTTAAACTACTGAAGTAGACTAAATTAATATTTTTTGTTAAAAATTTAAGTATTGTTTAGATACAAAGTTAATATTTTAATTATATATTAACTATTTTAAAATATTTGAGCTAAAATTATATGTTAAATTGTTTGAGCTAGATTTATGTATTAAATAGTTGATTAACCCTTTTATAGTTTATTGCTTGCTAACAATGTTCATGTAAATTTTAGTTGTTTTTTATAGTCTTTTTTAAAAAAGATTTGAATAGACCAGTATTTTAAGAGTTTTTTTTAGTTTACTACACTTTAACTTGGTTTAATATTAAGTTGTACTTTTACCAAGTGATTTATAAAAGTAATTAACATTTTTGAAATATAGTGCTTGTATTTTTTTGTAGTTCTTTGGTATAAGAAATACATTACCTAAACTATGTTATCTAATTTATATAAATTAATCTCAAAAAGAATTTAGTATTTGTAAATTCTTAATTAAATAAGGTATTTTTAATATGGTTATGATTAATAATGATTAGTAGTACAAATAAAATGAGAACCACAATCTATACCTTATAGTGTTACTGTACAGATAATTATAGTAACTACTATGCATTACTAGCTACAATGCAAAAATTTCAAACCTGATTCAAACAACCATAACTACAAACACTGAATAGTAAAATGGTTATATATAGTTGTTTGTTTTTATAAATTTCCGTACCGCCACGTAGAGGAATTTGTAACCAGTTGTGTTAACTGGTAAACAAAAAGTGATTATTCATTAAGCAACACAATTTTAAAAGTTTGCTACTTATTTAATAGTTTTTATTAAGACTGACAGTTACAGCCATAGAAATTCAAAGTCGTTTAGTTGCTAACAAGTTTGAACTTAAAGTTTAAAACGAGGTTGTTGTAATTGCAAACATAAGTAGAGATACAGTACAATACTTAGTCATAAGTTTGTACAATTTTAATCAATTTGTACATAATATGTAGTTTTTAGTAACTAGCAATTTTAAAAACAAGTTTTAAACTTTTTCAAAGGATTTTTAATTTCAATTAAAAAAAATTAATATGTTTTTAAGTTTTTTTCACTAGTTTGTAATAAGCAAACACAAAATTAAATTGTCGTAAATAACTATAAACATGACATAAAAGAGTTATAGAAAAGAAAAAAAAAGTTTGTTGTTTTTATCAGAATAATAAACTAATACTTAAAGATTAAATTAAAAGTTGAAAAAGGTTTTTTTTTTAAATATTTAACTAGTTTATCTATAAATTTAAATAAGGTCTCTTAACTTTAATCATATTTTTATTTTTTTCTAAGATTAAAATTTGTTTCTAGAAAATTTAAAAGTTACTCTCTGTTTTTAATAAAATAAAACAAAATAAGAGTAACTTTAGTGGTGCTTTAAGATTATAACTAAATACAAACAGTTTTATAAAAAAATATCAATAAATCACGTAAAGACTATAAGTTATAGTAAAACTGTGAAGTGTTTCTAGTTAATAATTTTAATCAAAAGCTCTAAGTAAACTTCGTAAACTTAAAGTGTATTTAGGAAAAATATCAACTATATACGCCAGTAGTGAATGTTAGAGGTATAAACTTAACAAAAATTAAAAAAAATAATTATTATATAATCATATAAAATAAAAGATTTTTAAAACTCGTTTTAATTTCTAAAAAAGAGAACTGTAATTTTTATAAACTGTATGCCTAGCATAATGAAAAACCAGGTCAAAAACATTAATATAGTACAAAATCTCTCGAAAAATAACAATAAAATAAAGTACTTTATTACATGTGATAGACTGTGTAAGGTCTAATTATACAAATACGTTACAAACTAGCCTAATCTCTACCTATGTAAATAATAAAAAGTAGTCTAATCTAATCTAGTCTAGTTTTAACTAATCTCCTATTATGTAGATACGCAAGTAGAAGTCTTTTTCTTAATATTTAAATGAAGCTATATTTTGTGGTAGTTTGGTTGACGTCATTTTGTTCTAAAAAAAGGAAACAGTTTGCAAGGTTGTGTAATATTATTAAAAATTTATGTTTGTTATTATTATAAGTTAATGTTATAAATTTCATAGTCAATTATAGAATAAAAATTAATTTTACAATTACCTTAAATCTTTCCAGCACAGTATACTTTTCTTTATTGGATTTTTTTTTCTTGATCGTAGTTAATTATTTAGGAAGTTGTACTTCAAAAATTTATAAGGAAATCTGTAATATTTTTGCTTAAAAACACACTATAAGTATAAGTATAAAATTTTGTAAATATGAAATAAACGTATATTGCAAGGACAGTAAAAGCTATCTAGAAGATTTAGATAAATGGAAAAATAACTTATCTCTAAAAGATTTTGATAACAAAAGTACTTATTAAGTGGCGGCGGATGTTCAGGGACTTTACCCTAATATAAGCAGAAATTTGGTAAAAACAAGTTAATTGAATGCGATTAACAAATGCACGGACTACTCAGAGCAGGTGGGTAAGATTTTAGTCGACCTCACTATGTTCTGTTTAAAAAGTGTGATAGTACAGCACGGAGATTTTTTCTACAAACAAATTAACGGCATTTTAACGGGAGATAACAATTCGGTTTCTATTGCAAATGTTGTTCTACACCATATTTTATTACAAATTGCCCCAACTCTAAAAAACCAATAATTTTTAAAAGGTATATTTATGACATAGTTTTCATTTCACAGACTAAAGAAACAACAAATGAAATTAAAGAAAAACTTGAAAATGTATTTATTAATTATAATTTAAAACTTATCTTTATGTTAATATTTAAATTTTATAAAAAAACATGTTTTTATCTTTTGTTTTAATAAACAAAATATTTGTTCAATTTTTTTATTTTGTGTTTTTCAGTTTTAGTGGCCTAGGTTTTGATGCCTAGGTCCATCATATAGACAATGAAATTGTTATAGTAAAGAAAATAAAAATAAGGGCATAGTTGTTAATAAATAAATTATAATTTAAATAAGCTAGAATTGTTAAACTTACATTTTTAGAGTTTTTTAAATCTTAGTTTATAAATAAATTTTGTTTCTTGTCCCAGGTATTAATATTAAAAAAATGTTTTTTTTTTACTAAGTGATGTTCCGTGCAAAAAAGTCATTGTACCAATTATTGCTGTGCAAAACGCCACTGCAAAAATGTTGCCGTGCAAAAGTGACGCAATGCATAAGTGATTTTTTATGCAAAAGTGACCCTCCGTTCAAAAAGAGTCGCTGTGCAAAAATTTCATTTGTGCAAAAGTGACTTTACGTGAATAATGACGTCGTGTAAAAGTGTAAAATCTGATTCTTTTGTCGACAAATAATATGTAATTTTAAGCCATGAAATTGACCATACCATAAAACTATAAAATCTTATTTATTAAAAAAAACAAGTTAATCCATTTTCAGATTGTGTTAACTAATAAAAATCTATCCGAGTATCGATGTATTTTACAACTAGGTTTCTGTTAATTAACACTTTAAAATATTACTAAATAAAATCACACGCTCTGTTAATTAAAATAAATATTTAAATATTTTTAAGAAACATATGATAGCCAAATTCAAGTTCAATTAAATCTTATCACTTTTAAACAGAAATGCATTATCAAATTATACAAAGTTGATAAAATGTATTAATTTTTTTTTCTTAAACAACATTTGCTTGTACTTTATTTTTAAATATTAAAAAATCTTCAAGTAAGTATATTAAATTAAATGACTTTAAATATTTTTTATAGCTCAAAACTTTATATATATTTAATGATGATTTAAATCTTCATTTTATCAATTCAGATGGTTTCAATTTAAATTAAGTAAGCTTTTAAAAAACATTGCTCAAAATATGATTCGAACTTCAATCACCATATTTTGCTTTTAGTAAAAAATAGTTATGTTTTAATTTTTTTAACTTAGTTTAAAATAAAAATAAATTTTCAATTTTTTCTATATGTTGACACCGCCTATACAATACTAGTGTTTATTTATAAGCCAAATTTGTATATATATTTTTTATATTTAAAGAAAAAATTATTAATAATAATAAAATTATATCAATTAAAATGTAATTTGTGTCAAAATTATCTTAAGCAATTATGTTTTTAAAAAAGTTAACTAGATTTTAAGTTTTTTTTTAATAATTTTTTTGACATCGCCTTTAAGTTTAAAAATTTAATGTTTACAATAGCTGTAAATAAGATTATTGAAAGTATGGTAGCTACAACAACTACTACCAGGTTATAACCTGAATTTTGATTTAATTTTATTTTAAGTTTACCTACATATATAAGTGTTTTTAAGTTTTAAGAAGTTATTACTTGCATTTGAATTAACATCTAATTGAAAACTTTAATGCAGTTTATACAAATACTTAGTAGTTTGATGACTTAAATTACATTCTTGTTAACAAAATTTACTAGAACTATGTAAAAGATCAACGATTGTAACAACGATGTAAAAGATTATAAAATTTTTACTATTTCTTATAATGAAAATGCAATTAAATACATACTCGTAGCTTAACTTCACAAGAAACTAAAATTTGTTATGAATAAAATGATGGCATAAACCGCTAAAGTTTTTTTTTTGTGAAACTTATTTAACAGTAATTGAATAAGCTATAACTTAAATATAAACACCAAATATTTGGAAATTAAAACGAAAGTATGCCAAGTATCGAAAACTTTGTGACTATAAATAGTATTTAGAAGGAATGAATAAAACATTTGTTATATAATTTTAAAATGCATTAAAATATTGACGATTTCAGTACGGGAATTTTAAAGTCGTTTACAATGGCTATGTCTAAAATGTGAATCAAAATCGTAAATTTTGCAAACATTAAATAACCATGTAGTATATTCAAAATAACACTGTTTTCAAGTTTTAATATTATATAAAAACTTAGTCAGCTCTAATAATTGCTACTGAAATATGGTCATAGAGATTTAAAAAACATATTTTCTGAGGCTGCCTTATTTAATAAGTACGGTTGCTGTTCAGTAATAAAGACTTTTTCAAGAAACTATAATTTTTTGTAAGAACCTTTTTTAGTTGTAAGAAACTTCGATGTTTTTACTAAACTATAATTTGTATCCAGCTTATTTAAACTGGTAGTGTGATGTTCTTAACTTAGTTTGGTACTAAATTGTTATACACACCAAGTATCAAAAATTACCCTATTAGTTAATAATCGAAGTATTTCGCAAACAACAAACAACTAAAAACAAAAAAATTAATTTAAGAAAAATATCAAACTTAATGAAAACACTATAAAATATTAACGGGATAACATAATGTTTAGAATTTATAATAAATAAATAGGTATACGTTATACTTCAAAATTGTGTAATGAAGCACCATTAATAATTTAACTTCGTTTTAGTAAAAACTCTAAACGTTAATTAAAATTATAAAATTATGAACTTTTTAATTCGGAAAATAACAAAACTACTGTGAGCTTGAAGTTATAAATACATATAAAACTTTCATAAACAAGTACAGAACTTCTTAAACACTTTAAGCTAAATTGAAGTAACTCAAATAAAAATATGTCTATCATTGCAATATAAGTTCGTTTTAGAAATATTAATAAAAAAATTAAAACTTCAACAAAAATAATTTTTATATTTGAATACTTATACACATTTTTAAATAAAACAGATATGCTGTCTAAGTTACCATGTAAAATTTGAAATTGTTAGACACATGTTTAGTTAAACTTAATTTAAATCTCACAAATAAGAACAGTTTAAAGTTTATAAACTTATAAAATCTTATAAAGTAGTTTTATCATTATTACATTTTATTAAAGTAGCAGTATTGTAACATTATATAATTTCAAGTCGTCCATGGGTATTCTATTATACTTCGTAAATTTTTGTCATATGTTAATATTGTCCATAAAAACTAGTACATATAAAAACAAACGACATAATATCTTAAAATTTTTTATAGCTTTATAAGTTTCAAAGTCATTCAATTATCGAATGTAAGTAAAGTATTAAAGTATTTTTTTATGAATTATTGTGTTTTATTAAATTTATAATATTTAAATTTTTTTGTAATTTATTAAAGCTACAAATGTCATGATCTACGTTTTAAACATGTTATCACTAACAATTACACGGAAAAAAAGAGTCGTATACATACTTTTAAAGGTGGAAATACTTTATTAAAAATCTACAGTTATGCAAAAATATTTAAGTTGTTCTTAAAAAAAATAACTAACATTTTATATTTTGCAACACATATTTTTTTGAAGGGTACAATTGATTTTAAAAGAGCAAATTAGAATACAACACAATCTCATTTTATAGCTAAATTACACAAAGCCAGTTTGTAGTATTTATCACTGTTTGTTGTATATTTAAAAACTAATCGTAAATCTTAAAAACTGTTATTAGTTAACCGGTCCATTGAACAGGTTACAAACTAGTATAAAATGATTTTCTTGCATTTATTAAACTATAACTCATTAAAAATTTTAAATTTAAACTTAAATGCTAGATGTTGTGTGTTTCAAACAAAAAACAGATGATCACTACTGTAAAAGTCACAAAACGCTAACTGGATAGGTTTTTTTTCAAAGACTTTACTTCTTCAACTAATAGAATAAAATTTTTAATCTAAATTTCAATGGTTTTAGTTCTGGTTTAAACTAAGATAGATCACTAAAATAAAAATATAAGAAAAAAAAAACTCAAACATTTTAATTATAGTGTTATCACTGAAAACAAAAATAGTTTAATATATAATTTAAGTAAATACAAAAAACATAATATTTTATCAGTGTTAATCAAATTAAATAGTACTTTAAAAATCATTTCTCTAGCTACTTATTTTACTCACATAACTGCAATTAAAACTTGTTGTAATAATGTTACTAACATATCCTTGCTCATTGCAAATATTTAACTATTTCATACATTTCTCAATTTTATCAAGATTATCATGTATTTAGTTTTTAAAATTGTCTTGATTTAAAATAAATAATACCTATAAAAATATAGTAAAAAACAACACAATACTAAAGATCGTTTTTCTTATGTCTTCATTGAATATAATTTTTACGAGAATGATATAAAAGATCAATTTTTGATATAAGTTGTTAAGTAAAATTCATGCTGATGTCAAAATAGTTTATTATAACTTTTTTTTACAAAAACTAAAAAATGTTGTATTTCAAAATATGTCATAAAAAGTTCAATATTTTTTATTAAAACACCTTTTTAAGTGTATGTAAAAACTATTTCGTTATAGAAATTTGTGTTGACTATTATACATCATAAAAAAACAATTAAACTTATCAAATATGACACTTTATTCTGCATAAGTAAGAGTACATAGATAAATTAAATCTAGACAAAAACATATATTAAGAATTAAATTTAGTTTTTCGTTTTTTACCAAAGTATTACAATGGATTTAAGCACTGAGATGTGATCTGTGCAAAATTCAAACATTCAATGTGTAGAAAAGTTTAAAGTTTTAATCAACATTAAACGATTTACCGCTTTTAAACAACTATATTGTTGTATTATGTACAAAAAATGTGTAAAAATATTTTATTATGAATTAAATCTTTTTAAAATAAGAGGCTAATGGTTTATAACCGAGTAGACTTAGTTATATTTTTTTAAAAAAGATATTAAAATATCTGAAACATATCGAAGTTTAAATAATCAAAAAAGATGAAATTTTATTGTTGCCTGTAACGTTTAGAATATTTAAAAACAACTATTAGCATTTAAGCTAAGCGTTTGTACAGTTATAATATTATTATTTTCATTCAAAGTTTATAGTTTTTAACCAGTTAAACGAGCTGATAAAATATAACTCATACATGTAACTGGTTTGTTTTTAAATATACAGTAAAAACCATAAATGTTTTCATGCCTTTGTAGAAAATCAGTTTTAAGTTACCACTTTGTTTTAGTAAGTTAAGCCTTGACTAGCTTTGAACTTAGTTCTTGTATACTTTGATTATTTGAATTTTGCATTAATTTACAAATTACTTTATGTGATGCTTTAAACATAAGTTACCTTAATAAAATAATGTATTTTTGCAAGACTAATATCCCTAACATGGCATAAAATTATATTTAATCTAAAGTTTTATAATAACTTAATTTTTTACTATTTAGTTGAAAACATGATTTTAGTGAGTTAGTGAATTACGTGACTCTCACTTTTGACTTTGTTCTTTTTTTTAATAGTGAAAAACTTTATAAAACATTAATATAAGGGGACTCTCTTTTTTTTCCCAGTTTTAAGTTTATTTTATTTTATTTCAAATAATCTTTAAGGAATTAACAAGTTTTTTAGTATTTTTTATAACTTACATGTAACGTCTAACTAAACTGTTAATTTTCTAAAATCGGTTATAATTCTTCACTTATAGAATAATAGCGAATTTTGTTTCTTGAAAAGTACTTTAAATATTTTAAAGTTACGATTTTAGTTACAAAAAAATAACATTAAAAATATATGTTTTTAAATAGTAATAAATAGTTTTAGCATTTTTGAAACTTCTATCAAAAAGAAAATCAAAACTAGGACTTACACTTATAATTTGTTAAGTTTAATAATTTTTTTTAGATAGGTAAAATATATTTATCAAACTCATGTAAATTAAATACATATGGATAGATAATATAAAGATATCTAATAAAACAGTTAGCGGAAGCTAATTACAGTCGAAAATAAAAGGATAACAATTTAATAAAACATACAAACCTTTTAGTATAAAAGTGAATTATTAGCATTGTACCAGTTTAAACTAACTGGCTCGAAAATACCAAGTTTGGGAAGAAACAAATTTGATAAAAACTATAAATATGTATATAATTTTACAGAGTTACAAATTGTGTGTAAACGTTAGTGACATAGCTCTAAAGCTAGTTCGTTAAATCTTCCAGTTTAAATAGTTTAAAACTTTTTTAATGAAATTCGAAAAACTAATTAACTAAATTATTTTCTATCAAATTCAAATGGAAGTTAATTCTTGTATCTGAAATATCATATACAATTCCTAATATATCTTTTTACTAATTTAACTGTTCATATAACTATGTTTAAATGTAAGATATTTCTGTAGTTTGTAACAAGTACGACTATCTGGTAGTTTACTTGATAACAGTTTTTATTACAAATTATTCTACAAACCTTCTTGTCGGTATAACTAACAAACGAGCATTAAAAACTGTTATTTATAAATTTTAAAACGTCAGATTGTTAATAAAACTTAAACTAAATATAACATCCACTAACTCATAGACAATATAATTGAACATTGTGTGTTAATTGTTTATATTTTTATATAAGACATTTTAATGTCATTAAGCTAAAAATGTCTATTAAAGAAAGATTTAACAATGTGTGGTTTTTCACATGAACGTTAAATGCATAGAATGGTAATAAAGAAAAACAAGTAATCAAAATCATCATGTTAATATTTTTTTTTTAAATAAGTTTGTTTGAGTAGTATTTTATTTACCTACACTCTAATTTTTTTAGGTATTTATTCAAATTACTTTTAGTAACGCTTGAGAATCAAAAGAGACTAAAAGTATTTTAGCCTATCTTTTTTAAGTAAACATATTTTAAAACAGTATACTAGTATAAGATTTTTCAAGTTACATTAAGTTTTAGACAGTTAATAAAAATATATTATAACTAATATTAATTTAGGCAGTTTGAGAATTTATTTTACTTTTTATAGATGAATAAAGAAAACTGAAAATTAGAAATTAAATAAATAAACTCACTTTAATCAAACTAGTTATATACGACTGCAAATTCCATTTGTTAGACCGTCTAACTTATATTAGACTTTTAAACAATAAACATCATTTTTCATTGATAAAATGTATATTATGTAGATATGGTGACGAATTTCAATAAACAATTATATGAAAATCAAATTTTGACGAATTAACTAAAAATGAAAGCATGGCCAATTTATAATGCATTAAGATTTAATGATTAAAGCAGTGTGAAGTTTATCAAAAAAGCGAAGAATTTCAACTATAGTGTGTCATAAATAAACGTGTGAAATAGAGAAAATGACAGGTTGAAAAACCATTACTATGAAATAACAGGTTGCAAGAATATATTCATTAACAGGTAAACTTAAAAATTTATTTATTAGATCTATTTTATATAAAAACATTGTAATAACACTATTTTATAACTTCATCAGATACAGCGTACATATTTTATTTAAATATATCTCATAAATATCAATATATATGAACAAGCTAACAAAAAAGGTTAAAACGACTGTTGTCAATAATATATTACTTATAGCCTACTGATTAGTGTAAATGTTAGTTTACATATCTTTATTTCTTTTTTTATCAACGATTAAGTCAAAGTTTAACTAACTTTATTATAATTAGTTAAGTAGATGTAAGTATATTTCCTATAGTAAACTTAAAACTAAAGTTGAAGAAAAAGTTATAAAACGAAAATTTATAAAATAATTTCTCTAACAATTTTCTGACAATCTATAGTTTTAAGACCTACATAATATTAAAATGATTATTGTTAGAGTTCAGAACTTAGAATAATGTACAAGCACGAACTGAACTGATTAAAATAACTGTACTTTTAAAACAATTACTTATTTATACATCCAAAAATTTACATGTAGCTTAGAGTATTTCAAATGTTTTCGGATTTTATGCAGTTTTTTAAAACTTAGCAACAAACAAAACATAACTAAACGTTCTAGAAGCAAGTGAACCCTATTCTAAAACTGTTGAGTTAACCATATAATACAGTATAATATAATCTTTCAGCAAAGTTAATAACTCTAGAAATAAATCTACAAATAAAAGTGTAACGAATACTAAGCTTTTTTCTAAACTTACATGAAAGCTAAAATTCTAAATTATACAACTATACTTATACTATAATCTGTAACAAAATATCAAACTAATACATTGATGACTTTACAAATAAAATGGTAATAAAAACTTAAACAGCAATAAAAATAAAAAATATAATTGAACTTAAGTTTAAACTACTGTTATAAACTGTAAAATTTTACTAAATAGGCTGTTTTAAACTCAATAAAAACCAATAAGTAATTTACGACAGAAAAATTAAAATATCATTAAACTTAAATAATTTGTTAAGAACTAATGAAACTAATTATTCATTTTAAAAGTAAATTTCAGCTACTATTGTAAATTTCGATAAAGGTTTTGAAATAAAAAGTTTAAAATAAATAAAATCAATTTTGTAAACTGCAAAAAATTTTTGTTTATATTAAATATTGGAAAAATCTTGTAAATAATATAATTTTTGATGAAATTAAAATTATTCAAAAATTGAACACTGCTATCGTCACTAAAAATTTTATTTTTTACAGAGCATACGTGACATTTTCAACTTACTAAGTTATATAATATTTTTGTAATTGCAATATTTTTAGATAACTATATATAATAGTTAAAGCTACTTTTGAGTTTCTAAAATACTGGATTTAACTAGTAGCTTGCAGTCTTATCTCTATCATTTTTATTTTTACGAGTACGATATATAAAATCGGCTTCTTGTTACAAATTGCTATTATTGATTTTAATTAGAAATAAGTATATAATGCGCTGTTGCTTTTTATTACAATTGTTGAAGTTACAGTTTGTGGTTAAAAAATGACGTCACTGAGCGATATCGCATTGCTTACTAACTTTAAATTTTAATAAAAAAACTGATATTATTATTGTTAGTTATATTAATATAAACTATGAACGTTTAGAATTGTTAAGTTACTTGAATTAATAAAAGAAATCTAATTAATATTGTTGTTATTATAAACAAATAAATATTTTATATGTATGTTTGTTTTTATTATAGTAGAAAATTATAAAAGTAATAAAAAATGTTCATAAGTTTTCAATAAAATATAATATCAAAGTGCGACAAAATCATATAAAGCTTACTCATGTGTATAAGTCCTTTACATAAACTTATTTTTAACTGCTTCTTTCAGATATTATTTTAAATTCGGTTGTTTTGTAACTAATTAAATCAGTTTTTATTAAATTATTTTATTACTCTTTATGGACTTTAAACTATTTTAACTTTTTTCTTAAACATACAAAACCAGTTTCAATTTGTAAAAGTTGAATAAACTTAATAAAGTGTTTAACATTTATTAAAAATGAATTTATATAGATTATTTCCGTTTTAAGACTAAACTCTTATTAAGATATTCATTGAATAGTTTTTTGAAGTGTGACTTAAAATAACCTTTTACTTTTTAAAATGTTTTCTACTACTATTTTTTAAAAGTCTATATTTTTATTTATAGCCAAATGACATGGTTGAAAATTCTGGACGAAGCATGCTAGAATTGCTATCACTTTCAAAAGTTATAGAAAGAAAGTTTCTTAATAGTAAGTTGTAGTAAATAAGTTGATGACGTCGAAATAACTTTTAATATTGATGACGTCACATTAAGCTTAAATATAATTAACTTTGCAGTTAGATCTACCCTGTGGTAATCTTATCTAAATCACTCCTTAACTGAATTTTACGAGATTGTTTACACTTTGCATGTAACTGATAGGTAAAGTTTTTTTAAGTAAAGTTTAAAAATAAATGCTTTCTTGACTTTAACTTTTTATTTAAAGTTTTATCTAGTTAGTTTTATAAAAACCATTGAACTAAAAAATATCTTATAAATTTTTAATTTGTTTTAATTAAATTTTGTTTCTTGTTAATGTTCAGCAAAAAGTATATATACATAACGTTAAACTAAATAACATTTTATTACACCTTTCAGTTATTAATGTTTCGACATTCTTTTATTTAGTTACGTTAACTATTTTACCGCATGATCGTTTTGCATAGTTTGAAATTTTCAGCAATGATATACCCTTATTGCCAAAAGTAAACTTTAATAATTAAAACATTTGTTAACGGTATTTTTTGAGCAGTAAATCTAATAAATATAACAAAAGAGTTTTTTTAATGTTAAAAAAATAACTTGATAATATTTTCAATCTAATGGTTTTTTAAAATTTAAAATATATTTTAAATATACTAATGCTTAAAAATTTATTTTTTTTTCTAACAATTTTGTATTAAAATTAAATTTAAAATAAGTTTAAACCAAAGTTTAACTATATATTTTAAAATTTGTATAAAAACGTCTATTTAAATTTTTATAAAAACAAAAAAAACCGAAATATTTTAAAGCATAATTGAGATTTGTTTGTTTATTTTTACTTTTGTTTATCTGATTTTCTGATACAAAATTAATATAGTCCGTGTAAACCAATGCCTGTTAAATTTAGTCTTTAAAGATGCAAACTCTTGTTTGAATATTTTGTGTTTATTTTAATTAAAATTAAAAGATAACTTTATTTTTCTATAAGCCAAGTATAAAATTTCAATTTCACTAACTTTTACATGAACTATTTTTATTTTATTACAACAATTTGTTATGCAATGATATATTTTGTTTAAAATAAATGGCGATCGCATTGATACTTATAGATAAATAAAATGTACCTTAACCATACTAATTTAATCTTAAATTAATAACCATCATAAAAAAGGAAAAAACAATAAGACGGATTTTTAAAAGTCGTTTAAACTTTTCTCAAATTAAAATAAAAAAAAATAATATAGTTTTTTTGTTTTTATAAAAACTTTTGAAACTTCTATTTTTTTTAGAAAGTCACTAATCAATATGAAGTTGGTAAAAGAGAAATTAAAAACTTTATTCTGAGAAATTCTTTGATGCTGTTAAATGCGTTTATACATTTCTTAAAAACAAACTATATTTTCTAAACATACTTTTGGCTTAATTATTGTACTTTAATATAAAAAACACGTTTTTTTTTTCTTTTTTTCAATTATGTTGCCAGTTTTTTTTATTTTATAAGTATTCGTTTAAAGCTATTTTCTTTATTTACTATTTATACGTAATGTAAAATGTTTGTGAATAAAGTTTAAGTTAATAGTTATAGATCAAACATCTTTCTGTTTTATTTTTCTACATAATCAAGAATAACTTATTTTTCTTTGCCAATCAAACTAAAATATTTCTTTTATAGAACAATTTGAAAATAAAACTGTGAACCTACCTAACTGAAAAAACTGCATGATTTAAACGAATAACTTAATAAAAAAAAAACAATTACTGAAGAAGTTTCTTTTGTAATAAACACAAATTTGAATTTTCTTTAATAAAATTTGAACCAATACATAAATTTTTATAGCTTCATTCTAACAATAACTACTTAAAGTTTACCTATTATAAAATAACTAAAAGCCTAGTATAATTTATTTATACTATAAATGTTAAATTAATAATTGAATTTGTTGAATTTACGTTATTAAAATATAAATACTTTTTAATTACAACAGCTTGAAGTAATTTTTTTGATAAGTTTTAAGTTATTTATTATAATAATTTTTAAACCATCAAAGTTCTTAGTGCCTTATGAAGTAATTTTATATATTTAAATGAAAAATCTTTTATTATATCTATTGTTCTCGTTCCACTTTAATAAAGTCAACATCAAAGTTAAATTGTTATTCGATTTACTTTTATAGAGTTTTTTTTTTGTCTTTTGTTTAAAAGTTTTTAAATATTTTTCTTATAATTAAGTTATTAGTTTTTGTAAATAACATTTTCGTAAGTTTTACAACAAAATGGACTAACTTGTTAGTATAGAAAAAAATCTTGTACGTTTTTCCGTTAATTATAAAAATGTAATAAAACTGTAAAATGTATATAGGCATTTATTGGGGTCAGTGTTTTAAATATTGGACTATGGTAAATAAATTTAAAGCAAGTATCAATTTTATCAAGGAGTATTTGCAAGATGTATATGAGTATATGATACTTTAAATTAAAACTTATATAAGTTAATAACTACCTATAATTATTGTATTAGAATCTACTTTTTAGATATAAATAATAAATTGTTCAAGTTTAAAATTAGTGGTCAGAATTGTATGATTATGTTTGGAAACTACATAATTATAATAAATAAACAAAGATTTCAACTTTCTTATTGTATATACTTTTATATATATGTAACATGCATCTGAGTCAAGATTTTACAAAGTAGTCCATATGGTATTCGAATATATCAAGTTAAAATTCAATAAAAAAATAAAATGGGGTTATAAGACAATTTAGAAATTTTTGTGTCTTTACTTGGTGTAGAAAGCAACTAATGTTAATTTTAACAATATCAATGTTAATCTACAATAAAATGTAAGCTTTTAAAATCATATTTATGTTTCATGCTTTTGCTTTAATTATACATTTATGCTATTATCAGATGCTGACCATGTTCGAATTCTATTAATGAATTGTATAACTTACTAAAATTGTAAGATGTACCACCGGTAGAGTTTATAAAAAAAATTTATGACGTTAAATAAGTCTTGAAATAATTTAATACAATTTTTTATGCAGCATCAAATTTTTTTATAATTTTTAATGATCAACAAGTTTGAACACCGTAGAACGCTTTATCTAATGCGAAATAATAAAACAATATTTTTACATATCTATTAATTGCAAGAGTTGTGTGACGTCATTTTTAAAAACTCACTATCTAAAGCTTGAATAAAATCTTCATAAATACTGTTAACTTTATTAAATTGTTAAGGTGACTATAAACTAGTTTTTAACGAGAAATTTATCTTTTACATGATTCTCGTAAAATATCAAAGGACCAAAAAAAAAAAGATAAAACAAGAACAACATTGTCATAAATTAAAAGTTATCTATATTATAAAATATAGTTTTTGTTTTGTTACAAATATAAATAAACTAATTAATAAAGATTGAAAAGTTTTTAAAACAGTTCGCTTGTTTAGATGGCAAACTGTATTATAATCTGATAAAAAAATAAAGCTAGTGTAGCTAAAAGCTAGTATAAGCTGAAAACAGCTGTTTGTTTTTTCACGTCATTTTTAATTTTATTTTTGCGGTTAGCTTTTAATATTTTTTGGGTAAAGTGGTTTAAGGATAAGTGTATAAAAAAAATTATAAATTTTAAAATTTTTTAAAAATATAAGCTTATCATATCTTAATCTATATTTTTGTTATGTGTTTAGTTTAAAAAAAACTTTTTAATTTAAAGTCTGTGTGTTAGTTAACAAAATTAATATTTTTTCGATTAATGTTAAACCATAAACAAATAATATTTTGCTGTTTTTTAAGTGAATTTTCGCTTTATTTTATATACGTATATAATTTTGATCACCAAAATAACAAATTTATTAACTTGTTGATAAAATATTGAGTTTATAGCATCTTCTGTACCCAATTTTTTTAATAAGCTAAATTTTTTTGTTCAGTTAAGTTCTTTGAGATATTTTATTAGTTATTTGAACTATTTTAATGACTTACAATACTTAATAGGCTAATTTTCACATTTTAGTTATGTTTTTGAATAGCCTGTTTACAAAGCTGAAAATTTCCTATCTATCTGTCTACATAAAATATTTATATTTGATAAAAACAAACATTGAAGACAGAAACTTGTAGTAAATAGAATAAGTACGTCACAAAGTATTTTAATTACGTTTTGTTTTTACTGTTTGTTCTGAAGTTTGATAATATGATAATGCTTATAATACAAGTAATTTGATTTATTTCTTACACTAAAAAGTATTTATTACTAATACTTTTTCACTTAGTTTTTATTTTAAGTTAAGCGTGACTGAAAAACACAAACTCTAGTACATTTTTAGTTATATTAATACAATAATTTACCGTTTTTTTTTCTAATCAATGATACTTATGCATAATTAGTATAAAAACGATCAAACTGCTTGTCCTCTCTATTTACATTTTCAGTAGATATAAACTTAAGAAGAATGATAAAAAAGATCGACTTCTCGTTATTAATTTTAACTGTAAGTTTAGTATATCAATAAATAAAATTCCATACAATTTTATTCTACGCAAAAATTACGTTGTGTTTGAAATACCTTATAAAAAACTTAAGTAATTTTATTGAAGTATCGTATAAGTTTAATTAAATAATGTTCTGTTTAGGAAACTTTGATTGAATAAAATAACTAGTTGAATATGATATTTAAAACAAGTAGTGTAAATATCCTGTTAAAACAGTATTTAGTTGAAATAAATTGATTTTTTAAAAAGCGCTCAAGTAGTTTGGTAAAAGGATTTGATGTATAAACAAGTCTTTTGCTAGTCGATTCGTACGCAATATGCTTTTAAATTCCCTACTAGCTATTACACATATTGTTTATTATCTAAATATTTTAATCTTTAGTAATATAACAATTACTAAACGAAAATTAACTGAACTTTGTGTCTAAAATGTAGTTAAAAACTTGTCTTATAACATAAGAATTAAAATAAATCTATCTATAGAACTTTAAGTTAAATATTAAATAGTATTATTAGCAAGCATGCAAATTACTTAAATGATAGGTTTAAATTTTTGTAAAGACGGTAAAAGTATAATAAGCTGAAAAATTTTTACGTTAAATTCTACCATATAATTGTGATATAAAAGGTTTTTTTTATATAGTAATTTTACTTAACAGTAAAAAGAATTCTACATTTGAATAAGTAATTTGATTATTATATTATTTTTAACAGTTTTTATGGAAGTGGGATTCTGACGAAAGTGAAATTAAATTAAAAAAAAATAAAATATAAAGATAAGTAATATGACACTCATGCTTTTAATAAAAAAACAACAACAAAAAAAACAACAAGGAAATTCCAGGTCTTATTTTGTAATGTTAGAAAGCTAACATATTTGCAAAAATAAAAGTAAAGATTTTAGTTTTTGCTTCCTTAGAAAAAGAGATAGAAAATGCTGCAATCTAGACTAAACAACTGTTTTCTGCAACCAAACAAATTAACTTTTGTACAAACAAAAAAATTTGTATATCAAATGACAAATACTTTGACTCCTTAAACAATAGTACACATACTTGTAGCAATGATAATACTATTTTTTTATAATAATTTTTATTGATAATTTATTTATTTTTTTACGACTTTTATTCTAACCCTTACCCTCGTTTGTGTTTTTGCTAAAAGTTAATATCTTTATATTTTTAGTAAAAAAATACAGTTTAGAAAATATTAATAATGTTTTCGTGTTGAGTTTTGTACTTTAAAGAATTTCTTTATTATTTTAGTAAAGTATTCTTAAATAGTTAAGATAATTAGGTATAAAAAAATACTTTTTTTAGTTATAAAATAAACACTACAACTTATGTTTTAATCATTTTCATTTTAGATTTAGGGAACATAAAGCAACAAGGTCAAATAAACTTTTAAAAAACATAAAAGCACTTAAAAAATAAACAAAAATACAAAAATTATTAACAAAAATTCTTTTAAATAAGCTTTCAGAGAGATGAAATAAATGTACTAAAAAATAATTTTCTAACCATAAAAACCAGAAACTAACAAAATTATTTTTCCATATTAGTTTGGTTTATTTATGGTAAATTTAATTAACAAAACTTTTATTTGTTAGATTACTATATATTTTTCTCAAAGCGAAATTACTAGTTTTACAATAAAACTGTACAGATGTAAACATTAAGCTTCTAACAAATATTAAAAACTTTAAGCCAAATATTACTAAAACTACAGAATTTTAAAGTCCAGTAATTAAACATTGAAAATATATTTTATTCTTCGGCAAATTATTATTTCTTGAATTATTTATTACTAGTCCATTTGATTAGTTTTTAAACTGCAATATTTCAATTAAGTATTAAGCTGATTGCTTACCACGAAAATAATTAATAACAAAAAATTAAGAATTGCTAGCTGAATGTGTGTGACATCACTTGAAAAACACAAAAGTATTTTTCCTATAAACTGATTTAATAATAATCGATTAATTTACTGTTTAAAGCATAATTTTTAACTAAAAGCTAAATAAGTTTTTTTCTAAAGTTACGGCGTTTAGTTTTAAATTTAAATTAAAAATTGATCCTTTCCCTACACTATGTTTTAACTAAAATATGGCACTGTAAAATTTTCATCCATTAAACTAAATAGAATTGAAACTTAAACTTATAGTAAAAAAACTAAAATTATTTTTTAAAATATAGAATTCTTATCAAATTTTTATACATATTTATGCTAAATAAGAGTTTTATTTAATATAAATTACCTTCTTGTTTATTTAGTTTTGTTAATTTTACTACATAAAGTTATTTTTTAATGTATTCGTAATTCCCATGTATCGTATCACCCTTTAATTTAAGTTTAATTAGGAGCCTACTAAAGTCAATATATTGTTATTAGTTACCTTCATAACTACTGACAAGATTAAAAATTGACAAGCTTAAGTTAAATAAAGATGTTGTTTAAAAATCTACTAGTTTTACATGTTTTCTTGCTAACCTAACACTACTTAGATTAAATTTTAGTATTTTTAGTTTTATAAATAATAACATTTTAAGCCTAATTAAGAGTGTTTGTATATAAATAAAAACAAAATATTCTGGTCAGCCTTTTTTAAAAACTTATTCTCTATTTACGCGAATGGATACCTCTAGAGTTTTTTTTGTTTATTAAGGTCTTTACTGCTTATTAATTATTTTAAAAAACATAACAATAAAACATTTATCTTGTTATTAAGTTCAGGACTAGTCTATTTAACTAAAATTGATTACCATGTCTCACTTAAATTTATTGCATACGAAATTATAAAACAAAAATAATAAAAACTTAATGTGACGTCATCTAAGTTTTTAGAACAAATTTTTGTTTAAAACTATTTTTTATTATTAGTGAGTTTCAGAAATGGTTTAAAATTCATCTGTCCAGAAGGTTTTTAGCGATGTTGATTTGCTATGTTTTTAATGTATAAATATCAAATTAAATTGACTTACGATACAAGTCATTAGTTAATTGTTAAATTTAATAATTCGTTTATTTAACTTTCTTTTAAGCTGTTATCGTTAGAATTAGATTACAACTGTTTTTATTTTATTGTCTTACTTAAAAATTATAATATAATCTAATTTCATTTATTAGTATAATTTTTAATTAGAAGCCTCAGCAATGCATTAAAAAAAAATTGATAACAAAATTAAATAAATGACTTTATTTTCTACAACATTTTGACTTTTGACATAACTAATTTATTATCACAAGTATATGAGTGTTTTTTTAATTCTTATGTATAATTTTAAATTTTTTTAAATACTGTCACATTGCATTAAATCAATTTGTTTAGCTTGGTTCAATTGCTAAGTTTTACACTTAAATTTGGACAAAAGTTACTTGCATTAAAAATGAAGTAAAATTTTAAAATTACTTTAAGCATAAATTCAATCAAATCAAACCATTATAGTTTCTATAAACTTTTATTTTTAAATCCTTTTTAGTTTTTATTTGCGGATGTTAGTTTTTTTATATTTAACAGGTTGTTAACACAATATAACAATTTATCTAAGACTTTTTTGGTTTTTTTTTGCTACTTGAACTACCATAGTACTTACAAAATATTACTTTTAAAGGTCACTTTAAAAGGCAAACATAGTAAATTCGGCATTCTTTGATAAAGAACTTACAAGTTAGAAAGTTTAAATACAAACTATGTTATTATTCGAAGGCAAATTATTAAATATCTTAAATAAATTTCATCACTTTTGCTTTTTTCTTTAAAAAAACTTTATTATGTAATCATTATTTGAATTACTTAACTAAAATATTACTAAATCTATTACAGTTAAAAATTAAACATTTTGTTCAAAGTAAGTTTATTAAAACTAAATAAATTTAACATTTTGATATATATATATATATAAATAAATAAATATTAATATTTAATACTTTTTAATGTATTTACAAACCATTCTATATACTAAGTAAATTTTTTGATTAACAAATACTTTGTTTCTTCCCATAATTATAAATTAGAACTTGAGTTAAATTAACAGGTTTTTAGTAAAATATAGATTTACCAACTTTTCAATTCAAAACTTCCTTAAAAATATTTTTTTTTTAGATGAATAAACTTTTAAAAAATTAAAGTTGTCGTAGAAACTATGCTGACGTAACATTGAACTTTATTGAGTGTATTAAAAAAAAATGTTTTTATTTGCCATAAAACCAAGTTTCGAATTGACAGTTTTACTTTAGAAAATCTAAATAAAAACAGAATATCGTAAGTGTTAGTTACTATAGTTTAAGCAACTTATTTAACAGTTTTATACAATTATAAACTATTGTTCATCTACTTATATTCTCATTAGTAATATTTTAGATGTAATTTTTATTATAAACAGATTGTCAACCCTTTAAAAATTTTATTGAAGAAGGTACAGTTATAAAGACTAAAGTATTGCTATATAGAAATGTACGCACATTTTAAATACAAAAAAAAAAAGAGTTTAATTTGTACTACCAATAATCTTATAATTAAATATCTAAACACCATAATAACACTTCACCATACAAATACAAAGATCCAAGTATTATTAGTATCTAACAAATACATCGTTGACAGCTGGGCGTGTGGCAGACGTCTGTAATCTAGCTGACGCTTGTGTTCAGTCAGGAAAGCTTGAAATGCTGTATGACGTCATGTTTGAAACTCAATCAAAAATATTACCTCGTGGTGTTTGAGTGACGGCCACGAACCAACTTCTTTTATTCATCGTTTTTTCTGTTGTTCATAAAGCATAATATTTTTTTTCAACGAAAATAATACTTTATAAACAATCAAAGTCATTGTATCTATACAATTCTAAAATCTGTTTTGATTTTTTTATTAATTTAAATGGTTAACAAACTTTGAACTATTATAAATCACAGACGTTCATTTGTTATAAAAATTTCTAAAACAAAAAAAATTGATGAATGCCCTTTGAAAAAAAATGGAAGACAAAAGTGACAGATAATAGGTAATTTCCGCAGATAGTCTTGACAGCAGTTTTAAAAAGTTTAAAAAAGCAACAAAAACTTAAAACATATTAAAAAAAAAAAAACTTTTACTTAGACCAAGTGTAAACTTAGTCTTTTTTTTTAATTTAAAGATTTTCGTGATCGTGTTAAACGTATAATAGTTGAGTTAAACTTAGATTTTTGTTTAGGAAAAAACTGCAAAAATTTTTTTTTTCTGTAAAAATTTAAACGGGGTTATATTAGCAATTTAAACCCCTTAGTGCTAAAGCTGTTGTTTATTACTTTTATAAACTACTTATTAATATTAAGCAACTAACTCGGGATTACTTTTAATATTTATATATGTTTTATACATAAAAAGAAAACAGTTGTCAAACCCAAAAATGATTACTTGTCTTTTTTTTTCAAATTTTATAAAAACTTTTATG
>NW_028139543.1:29980-64358 GCF_965202585.1 Thalia democratica
CAACACAAATTTAAATTTTTGTTTATACTAAGATGAAATTTGTTTTCATTTGCCAGCTCTAAATTATCAAACTTTAAGTCATGTAAAATGACCTTCTAGTTTCATTTTTAACCTAGAACTTTTGTTTTAAAAATAAGTATTGGTTCTTCTTTAGTTTCTTAAAAAAAAAAATTTCACATTATGACCTAACATCGATTGAAAAACATCTTTTTTTTTTTCAAAAAATTTTACACAGCTAAAATTATATTGAAAAACAACTTTCTGTATGTTGTGAACTGAAAAAGTTTCGTAACTCATCGTTAAATAAGACCATATTATTTAATAATACATTTATTAAACATTTTTTTCATGTTTTAGTATAAAAACATTTTATTAATAAGTTTACTTATAAAATTGATATACTTCATTTTTAAACTGATATATATATATAATGTAGAGTATTTAAGATAACATGTTAAAACAATAAATAAAGTTTTTGATTGTTATACTCTTACAATTCGACAAAATGTAGAAAAAATTTTTAATTGTAAACAATAAAACATTAAGAGATTTTTTTGTAAAACCTAATTTACTTAAACATAAAGTTAAAAATCTTTAACTAATACTAAGTTTTAGATAAAACAAATATATAAAAACTATTTTGAGCTTGTGTAAACTAGTAAACTTAATTTAATTAATCTGATTTCTAGTTCTGTAGAAATTAAAAGGTCTAAAACAAGTAAATAAAATGTTCCAAAAAACTTATATAAGACTTTAATAATACTTTTTAGAAACTTAATAGTAAAAGCTGTTCAAATATTTAAAAGTCCGGTATTCAAAGGTGCATCTTAAAGAATTAGATAAACTCCTAAAGAAAAAGAAGAAAAATCCAAAACCTAGTTCTTAAAAATGATTTTCTTAACAAATGCATTCAAAATAAGGTAATCCTTCTTTCATAAAATTTAGAATAGATAAATCTAAACTTAAATTAAGCCCAAAAATAGAAAAGTTCTTTTTAAATGATGAAATCAACAAAAACTCAAAGCTAATTAAAAACATTAAATTTTCATACCAACAAACCTTGTTGATATTGATTTATGGATTTCTCTACTAGATAAATTAAGATATCTGAGACATTTAAGTTATATTGATAAAAAAGAAAAGTTGAAAAGCTTAAAGAAACATGATAAATCGTTAAGGTTTTTGAAAAAGAAAAGATTTGGTGTGACTAATAATAATATTGGCAACATTATGAATTTATCTACTATAGTTTTAAAATACAAATGAAATTAACGTTCTAAAACCTGGGTTTAAAGTTTTAATACAAAAATAAACATAGTCGAGAGGTAGTCTTTAGTAATTTTGAATCTTTGCCAGCACAGTTAAACCATCATAAGCCTGTAAGTACTGAAGCTCATAACAGTTTAGATGCCAAACTTCGTGATTTTGCACATAGTTTATAGTGATACACAAATTGATTTAGGTGATTTCAGAATGATTAAGAACTGCATAAAATAGCTTTAACAACTTAAAAATGACAAAAACATTATTATCACAAAACCGGATAAAGGTTCTGGTGTTGTAATTATAAATTTTTCTGATTATGTTAATAAAATTATTAAATTTAATTAAATTAAACGATTGCACTAAATTCAAACATATAGGTTCTGTGAACTCTTTTGATTTCACAGCACGCATTGAACTTTCTTATCAAAGGAAAATGTTAGGTTGGTACAAAAATAAATTCATTAGTGGAATTACGTATAATTCAATCAGACCGGTAGGCTCACAACGTCCGAAACTGTATGGTCTTCCTAAAGTTCATAAAAATGATTGCCCTTTAAGGCCAATTTTATCAATGATAGGTTCGCCACAAAATGATTTGGCAAAATTCTTAGTAAAAACACTTGCACCAGTTTTACAAAAATTTTCAAATTACTCTCTTAAAGATTCTTTCTAATTTATAGAAAAAAATAGTCTAATTCCTCGTTCCAAAGTCAAAAGTAGCTATATGATTTCATATGATATCAAAAGCTTGTTCACTAATATTCCCGTAGTGGAGGTTATTGAAATTTGCTTAAAGGTATTGTATCATTCCGATTTAAAATACCCTCAGATGCCGGAATTTGTGTGCAAAGAAATGTTACACATGGCTGTGTTAGGTGTTGAGTTTAGTTTTAATGGTAAAATGTATAAACAAATAGTTGGGGTTGCAATTGGTTCACCTTTAGGTCCTATCTTGGCTAATATTTTTGTTGGTTACCTAGAAAGTAAGTTATTTTTGAACTGTAAAAGTCCTCTCATGTATCTTCGATACGTAGATGACACTTTTGTTATGTTTAAAAATAGACAAGAGAGCTCCAGTTTTCTTAATGATCTTAATAATTTTCTCAAAAATCTTAGTTTTACAAAAGAAGAAGAACACAACAATTCGTTAAACTTTTTAGATGTTTGTGTCCAACGATCAGTTGAGGGGAAACTTTTAACTAAAATTCATTGTAAATTAAATTAAGAAGCGTTATATGTTCCGTGGGCATCTTTTGGTCCAGTCAAACAGAAGTTAGGAATTTTAACGGGTATGGTGAAGCGTTTCACCAGACTTTGTTCTCCTTGCTTTCTTGAAGGCGAGTTGAAAACACTTCAAAACACTTTCCTTTCGCTTGGTTATCCAAGTAACTTAGTTTCGAAAGTTATAACAAGAGCTAGAAGTTCAACAGCTTTAAAAATGATTGGCCCTCAGAAGTGTCCAGTATACTTAAAACTTCTATACCTTGGAAATATTTCTGAGAGGTTTTCTAAGAAAATTTCAGAGGAAATAAGCCAAGTTTTCAGCTCTGTTTATTTAAGAACAGTTTTGTATACTGATCGACCTCTAAATGGAATTTACAAAGATGTTTCTCCCACCCATAAAAAAAGTAACATCATCTATAAATTTAGTTGTCACTGTGGTAGTGACTACGTGGGAAAAACGTCTCAAAGGTTTCATGTAAGAATCGATCAACATGTTCCGAAAGTCTTGAAAAAGTGGTTTGATGGCCGTTCTGAGAAACCAACTAAAAAGTACTTCTCGGCGATTGGGCAACATTTGTTAGACAATCCTGATTGTGTTAAAAATTATAAAAAGGACAATTTTTCAGTCTTAGTGAGAGCGGAGAACTCTTTTCAATTGCATACTCTGGAAGCCTTATGTATTCAATCTTTAAGGCCCAGTTTATGTAAGCAGAAAAAGTTTGTTTACCAAACTAGACTTTTTAAATCCTTATATTACTAATTTTAAAGTAATTAGTTTCTTGTTAAACTTTATTTATAAGCATAGTTTTAATCTAAAAATTGTTATCGCTTCTTTATTTAGATTGTTTTAACTCTACCGAGTTTTAATAGTATACCAAATTTGTTTAGCATAAGCACTTATTTAATTATTAACATTTGATTATTACGTCATTTTATATCTTAAAACTTTAAACTGCAGTATAATTTTATTTCAATCGTATTCATTCCAATCCAGTAGGAAACAATTTCTGACGAGTCCACTTGAAAGTACTTAAATAAATTTAAAGAAATAAAATGCATTCTTTTATATATTTTTAGTAAGTTATGCACCGGAAAAAAGCTGTTCAAATCTTAATAGTATTTTAATAGTATAAGCTTAGTATGTTAAAAGAAAATGTTTTATCGTACAAAAAGTTAATAAAAATTACGATTAAGCTTATATCAGCTTTTTTTTAAGTTTATAGTTTTATCTCAGTCTTATAATTATAAAATTATCCATTTTTATTTTTGTATAGTAATTTTCTTGACACTGAACGAATATAAAAGAAAATTAACAGAAAAACTAAGTAGTGTCAAACTGTACATTAATTTATCAACAATCGCATGCTATAAAACATAAAATTAAAACTCTTAAAACCGTTTTTAAGTTAGAATTAAAATATTTGCTAAATTTTTATTATCAAAACACTGGTAATGAAATTATGTGTAATTCAGAAGCTAAAAACAAACTTATAATTATAGACTATTTTCAATAATTTTTTATATGTCTTGAGATAAAGTGTTAGTACTTATGTTTCTACATAAATAAAAAAAACAACAAAAACAGTTATCTTATGACAATAACATAACA
This sequence comes from Thalia democratica, assembly GCF_965202585.1. Classification (NCBI taxonomy): domain Eukaryota; kingdom Metazoa; phylum Chordata; class Thaliacea; order Salpida; family Salpidae; genus Thalia; species Thalia democratica. The sequence goes on from NW_028139543.1 coordinate 34,080, forward strand.
ATTGAAATTAGACTATACAAAGCTGACTATAAACTTATCTCCCTAAACTATTTTTTTTGAAATAAGATAGGAAAGTTAGCTTAGTAGCACATTTTTATCAAATATTCCGTGTCGTTTACCAAAATTTTGATATTTATATCAATTTTAGAAGCAATATGAAAAACATAAAATAATCTATTTTTATTTTTGTTGTATATTTTTTGATAACTAAACATTATATCTTCATGAAAATATCAGTTTTTTTTATAGTTATTAAGATTTTGAACATTCTCTTCAGTTTCAAGATATGTTATTTTGCAATATTTTAGCAATTTTTGAGTTTTTGTAAAACTTAGCTAGCATTATTAGATGTATAGTAAATCCAATTTATAAAATTTAATAAACACATTTTGCTTAAAGGGTAGTGACTTATCTATGATAATGATTATCCAAACCTTCAAAAATAAGCCTAACTAACAATAAAAAAAAAGTTTAAAGCCAAAAATACTAAAAAAAAATAAAAATTAATAAATTTAACTTAGATCTAGTCAATTAAGATTTCAATTAAACCTTTTTGATGTGCCTACAATTGCTCACTGACTCTAATATGAAGTTTTAAGTCTCTTCAAATTACAGAGAGTACAACTTTTTCCTGGTCTTTTTCACTTTATACGATAAATAATCTTCTGTTTGATTATTATTTCAAACCAATGTTTTTACTTTTAATTTTGTGAATAAATTTATTTTGTCTTGTTCTTTCTTTACGTTTTCGTTTCATTTATCAAGGATTGCGTATGTTCGTAAACCTAGTTTTAAATTTTTCAGTTGATCAAAAATTGATACTCTTATTCTTATGTAACACTATAGCTTTATATATTACCCCTTTAATTGAAGAATCAATTTACAGAATTACGAAAATTGAGGATAATATTTCTTTAAGCAATGCTTAGTTTTGATTAAAAAGAAAACCTCTAAATTTAGCAGCTTAACAAACTGACTAAAAAAATTGAACACAAGTTCCATATTTATTTATGAACCACCGCATAGGGATATACTAAACTTAAAAACTGTAACTTGTCGGATTTGTTCCATAACGTCACCACAAAAACCTGGCATACAATTAGTTTATTTAAAAAATAACAAGAAATAGTAACAACAATATAAGTTTGTCTTTTGTAAGGTAAATATATATTTAAGTTTGTTGACCATTTCACTAAAAGATAAGAAAACAAGACCAATTTCATTTATATAGGTTAAAATAGTTTCGTTTGATTAATAACACAGAATAAAAATAGTTGCTTAAAAAAAGTTATGTTTGACTCACTTTATGATTTAGCTTACCTTAGTGATAACCCTAATTTAAATATTTTATAATTTGGTATAAATCGTTATACATAGTGAATAAGCGTTTACAAACACATCAATTCTAATTTTATAAGAATATGACCTAATGTTTACCTTTAGTAAGAGTTGATGTGGTATCCAATCGAACTTAAAAAGGTAGTAAGTATTTCGATTAAACATCATTTTTAATATTTTATAATGTAACTGACAATTATTAATGTATAAGCAAAAAAGTTTTGTTCTGACGATGTTTTTTTGATACCCATTTGTATAGATTTATTTTAATTATGGTTTTACGCGGTGTGATTAGTAGTTTTAGTAATGCAAATTTAACAGGATTAACATAGTCTTATATAACAAAAAGTTTTATGTCTAAAATTTGTTTTAATAACTTATAATAAATCTGCGTTATTGATTTAATATTTTTTCTTAATTCGATCTCTTCTATTAATTTATTTTGTTTTTGAACACACTTGATTCGCTTAAATGTTCGTGTTTGATGAGCATCTCTGCACGTTTTGGCAGTTTGTTGCAGTATTAATCGTTATTTAAAAAGGGCAGTGTATATAATTTAGATTAGGTTTTTAAGCAGTTATATATTGATTTGTAAAGATTTATTTAGTCAAAGTTAGTTGTGTTATTTATATATTTACTTTTCGTTTATAAATCGTCATCTACTTGCACTTGTTTTTATATACAATTTATACCTTTATACTAGATATCTTTTTAAGAATTGTCAAAAGTTAAGTAACCACTTAGTTAATATTTATAAAATCTTTTAGACTAAAAAACGAAAGTAGTTTAAAAACTAATTATAATTGCCAATTATGTAAAATAAAGCGTTATTTCCAGTTATAAACAAGGCCCATGTTATATATATATATATCTATAAGTAAGCACATCTTCTCGTTAGTATCATGATGACCCCTTGACTTCCGGCATTGAGCATTAGTAAATTCATTCAGATTTCTACTTTAAATAGATTGTGACAATAATACAACTTAAAACGTTTTAGAAGACTTCGAAACAAATAAAAACAGACTTTGATTAAAAGAAAAAGCATTCTTTTAAGAATAAGTGAAAACTTCATTCAATTATAACGAATAATAGCAAACATTGTTTGTTTTTTGCAGTCTGTTCTCGATTATATAACAGAAACTAGATTTGCTAAGTGAAACAAATACTCTTTTATGTGAGTCAACCGTAATATATCTTACATTTTAACTGTTATGAAAATGGAAACTTCAGCCTGCGGGAAGTACAATTTAGTGTCATAAGTACATATCATATTTATTAAGCTAATTTTACACTTGAATAAATTTAATAAAATACATATTTTTCAAAAATCGATAATAACTAAAAACAAAGTATTTCAATAGATAAAAAAACACTTTTTAGACATAGTCGTTGAATTATTTTGATCTATGAAATTAACAATCTTTTGCTACAAAGTTATTTTAAAAAAAAAAGTTTATCAATGATAAGTTGTCAGAAAGAAGTTAGTGACGTTATTTTTAACAAATTCTAACTTTAAAATAGAATTAAAAGAAGCATAAAAATTTTTAAACCTTTGTCAACTAATGCAGTAGAAGTAATAGATATCATAGGCGATATCCAGGATCCGATGAAAAAAATGTGTACTTTACGGAAATGTGGAAATTTCAATTAGTTTAAAAAGAACATTAGCAAACATTTTTGTTTTAATGCTGTCGGTTCTTCCTTATTAAATGTTACAAAACTTTGCTGTTTGAACAAGAAATTGTGCTTTCTGTGAATACTTGTGTTCTAAGCGCTTGTAAGCATAGTTTTAATCAATTAATTTAACTAATTTGTTTTAGAAACACAATTTAGTTTATTAGTTTATGTGTTTTCAAATAAACCAATTTAGTTATCTCGTTTTTATCTGTTTTTGCATAGTAACTACCACTTAAAAAAAATTACGCGATTTCGATTAAATGTTTTAGAAAACACTTGAAATAAAAACTTTATAAGTTTTAAACAGATCAAGTTTTTGTATGACAAAACAATATAAATACTTAGGTTTTGCAATAATATTCATTAGTAACTGACTTTACTAAATGAACATTAATATAAACATTAATATAATAATAACTCTTTATTGAGAAGGACTTAAAAAGATACTCTTGATTTATATAATGATTCTGGAGCTAAAATGGTATATTTGTAGCTTTACCTAAAACTAAAACTTACAATTAAGTTTAGTTTTTAGAGAAAACCGTGAACAAGAAAATTAAACATAAAAAAAGAAATATATTATTAGCTTTATTAAGTTTATTATTACACATCATTTTTAAAATTGATAACGAAATGAATGTGTTAACATAGAAAAACTATATTTAAGCTAACTTTCAAATCTTGAATTATTGCAGTATGTTAATAAGGTGTTTTAAAATAATTTATATGTTATCAATGTTCATAAATATAAATATAAAGTGTAAATGTTTTTCATAGAATGCAAAATTGAAAAGAATCAGTAGTATATGATGATTTTTTTTTGAAAAAAATAAACTCAGCATTTTAAAACTATATTTACAAAAATGCGAGCGTTCTTAAGCAAAATTTAATTAATCGCGTATTGACGTCACAATGAAGCCCACAAATTAACGACCTTACAAGATGATAATATATAAAGAGAACTGGAATTATTATACTTTTGAAATCTAATATGACTTTTATTTGTAACGAGAAATTGATCTTCTACATCATTCTCGTAAAATTTACACTAAAAATAAAATTAATTTGTTTTTTTGACGTATATAAAAATATTAAATTTTCTTTAATAAAACAGTATTGTGAGGTTAGAATATTTTTAACCTAGTTGCGTTGTTGTATGACATATGTTTGACATTTGATTAGTTCATCAAAAAAGTTTATCAGTTCAGTTACTTTGTATTTTCTTTGTTTGTTTCAGTGCTTTTATTGTTTAAATCTATAACTACTAAATTTTAGTAATTAAGTTATTGTTTTAAAAAATGTTGTCGACTATTACAAAATTTAAACAAGGTAACTAAAATTAAAAAAACTATTGTGAGCTTATAGTAAACTTGACTACATAAATATTTTTAAAACTAATCCATGATTTCAACTAAAAGAAAATGTTATGCGATTCCATGCACAAATAGTACTTAAGAAGACAATAAACCAGGGGTCGGCAAACTGTGGCCTTTGAAGGGTCAATCTGCGGCCCGCGAGCACGATTTTTTTTTTGAATGAAATTCGGCCAGCGAAAGAAATTTTGCGGCCCGCGAGCATGTAAATGTGGCCCGCTCAGCAAAAATATATTCGAAATTAAATATTTTATGGTAAAAATGTTGTATTTTATTCGAATTTTATTATTTTCTTTAAAGTTTTTAAGTTTTAAAGAAACTAATAAAATTATTTCGTTTTAAGGAAAAGTTTTAAATTAATAAATTTTTATTTAGTCCTAATTTGATTTGTTAGAATTTGAAATATCAGAAATTGCCTAAAAGCGACCTTCTGTTGTAACTGAAGAAATTAAAACAAAACTTTTACTACTACCAACACAAGTTCTTTAAAAAAGTTTTCAAATCTAAACGAAGTCTCCTTCGAAGTTTTTACTTTTGCTTCTTTATAACATACCTTGACAAATGTTTCTAATAAGTTTGTAGTTACTGAAGATAATAGTGTGCTTTGTTAAAAGTGACTTAAGCGATTTGTTTTTTTGTTTTCGTTTTTAGCAACAACTCCTAATTAACGTTTTTTTGATTTTTATAAATCGTCTTATATTTCTAATATACACTTTTTTATAAGCAATATTTTTATTGCAAATTGCCACAATTATTTTCTATATTTTGTCAGTTTTATTTAGAACAGGGCTGCCAAACAAACAAACTAGTTGAAAAATTCACACTTAGTTAAACCTATTTAAGACATTTTAGAAAACTTAGGTGTACGTGTGAAATTTTTTTTATGATGATACTTTGTTAAGTATTAAAGCTTTTGTTTTTTCAAAGCAAGTTTTTTGCTTTTTTAACTTTTACTTAACTCATGCTGGTTATATGTAATTCAGACATTTTTGCTTTAAAACTGGGAACTATGTAAAAGAATAATTAATTATTAATAAAGTATTTTATTAAAGTATTCAAGCATTAATTATGTAAAAAAATTCTTTAATTTTTCCACATAATATATAGGTATTATATTTATTTACTTAAATAGTTATTTTTTTTTAAAGTGCATATTATTTAAAACACAAAAACTATTTTCAACAGTTAAAACTTTTAAAAATATAAAAAAGGTGTTTGCCTTATAAAAAATATATAAAAGTGCCTAATAAATGGTTTTAAAGCTTGGTTTTTATAGAGTTGTAGGTTGTAAGTAAAATAAAAAATATATTAAGTAACCTTAGTAACTTTTAAAGATAGTACATGGCTATAAAGTCTTGAGTATATTAGTTTATGAAAATTATATTCCATTAGATATGTATAATTTAAATATGTATACTATATGTAGCTAAAAGTCTTAAAAAATAATAAACTGAATATAAATATGTTATTTTGGTAGTTCCACTAAAACTAAAACTGCGGCCCGCGAAGATTTTGGAAACTTGAAATTTGGTCTGCGAGCACCAATTGCCTGCCAACCCCTGCAATAAACCAAAGTTATTAAAACTAAAAAACTAGATGTTACTTGTAGTAAATTCAATATTGCTTAAAAATAAAACTAAACTATTTTGTTATTTTTGAAATGTTTTCTAAAACGTCATTGTAACTCTAACGAGGCTATAACATAGATAAGCATATGCATAAGCAAACTGTAAATATGTAAACGATTAAATTTATTTATAACGAGAATCTGATTGTTTGTCGTTCTTGTATAAATAAACAACATTTTGACAAATTAGAGTGACATTTACTAGTAACAAAAAACATTTAAATACTTCAAAATTATATTTAAGACAATATTTTCAAATAATTAAAATAAACTGTATTAATAGAAGCTTTGAGTTGACAAATAACTTTTTTTTTCAACTTGCTTTGTAAAAATTGAACTGTCCATTAATAAAATGATAAAATATTAATACTTGTAAAAAATGGTATATGTTTTCATAAAAGTAGTTTAAGTTTCAAAAACAAATAGTTAAATAAATACTTGTACTTTAGTTTAAGATAAAAAAGCAGTAGTTTTATATGGAAAATACATTTTACATGTGAAAAATATATATTTAGTTTTTTGAGAAAAAAACGTTTTGTTTTAGTTTTACTTGAAAACAAAAATCTATTCTTTTTAAAGCAGTAATTAAGCGATGCTAACTGTATTATGTAAGAAACTAATAACTTAATTGATATGGATTAACTAAAATACGAATAATTTATAAATCAAAGTAAGTATTTTTTCGAATATAAATGCTTTTTAGTAAGTCAAAATAGGTACTAAGAAACTAAGTAAAACAATTCAGTTTTCATAGCAGTTTTTAACAAAGTAGTTTCATTTTTTACACTTTGAATATAACGTATTTATCTGAAAATACCATTAAAAACAATATTTTTTTAGCTTACGTAAAAAGGCTTATATATCTGTTTAAAAAGCTTATATAATTTAGTTGCTTACTTTAAGTAATTTCAAAACTTTATTTTAGTTAACTACTAATTTCAAATAATACCATTTTTAAATTCACAAATGTGTCTGATTTTTAAGTTAAAAATTTTTAATGTTATTACTTAAACTTGTTAAACTATAGATATAAAAAAGTTTCAAACTGAAAAAAAACTTTAAAATTTAAAAGAAAAAATATTAATAGTTTAGGTCAGTTTTTCTGAGAGATTTTTGAAAAGTTACTAAACTTTTAATTTTTTTATATGTATTTTGCACCCAAACTAAAAATATTGTATTTAATTACAATTTTTTCTCTTTCACTAAATAATGTTAAACTTTCAAAACTGTTAAATTAAAATAAATGTGTTTATTTTATTTTTTAAACAGTCTATTTTTTTATATAAGCTGAACGACTGTTATCTTTTGTCAAAAGTAATTATAAGATTAAAAATAATATTGATCTTTTATGTTTAATTTTTTTTTATTAATTATTAATTAATTGTGTTATGCAGTATTATTATGTTGTTTAAAATAAATGGCTATTGTCATTGATATTTAAGTATAAATAAAATGTACTATAACCATACTAAGTTAATCTTAAGTTAATAACCTTCATAAAAAAGGTAACAAAACAATAAGAAGGATTTTTAAATGTCGTTCAACTTTTGACAAAATAAAATAAACAATTTAATATAGTTTTTTGGTTTTTATAATATTTCTCGAAACTTGTATATTTTTAAAAAGTCACTAATCAATATGAAGTTGGAAGACAGAAATTAACACCTTTTTATCTGTGACATTCTGTTATGCTTTTAAATGCGTTTATTCATTTCTTAAAAACAAATTATTTTTCTAAACATACTTTTGGATTAATTATTGTACCTGAGTAAAAAAAAAACATTTTTTTCTTTACTTCAATTATATAGCCAGCCTTTTTTTGAGTTATAAGTATTTGTTTAGATATATTTTATTCGTTTAATTTTTATTTGTAATGTTAAAGTTTTGTGAATTAAGTTTAAGTTAATTGTTATAGATCAAACATTTTTCTCTTTTATTTTTCTACATAATCAAAAATAACTTATTTTTATTAGCAGAAACAAACTGAAACATTCATAATAGAAAAATGTAAAAAGAAACTGTGAACCTACCTAACTGAAAAAAAAGCTTGATTTAAACAAATATCTTAATCAAAAAAAAACAATAACTTAGTAAGTTTCTTTTATAATAAACACCAATTTTGATTTTCTTCAATAAAATTTGAACGAATACATAATTTTTTAAAGCTTCATGCTAACAATTGCTATTTAGGTTTACCTATTATAAAATAACTAAAAAAATGGTTTTATTTATACTATAAGTGTTAAATTAATATTTATATTCGTTAAATTTACAGCTTGAATTATGTAGAAAATTTGACATTACTTTTATAATAATTTTTAAACAATCACATTCTTACACCTACAAAGTAATTTTATATATTTTAATGAAATTATTTTTATCGTATTTTTTATTCTCGTTACACTTGAATAAAAACAACCTCAAAATTAAAATATAAATGAAAATATATCGTTTTTGATTTACTTTTGTAGAGTTTTTGTTGTCTTTTGTTTAAAAATTTTTAAATACTTTTCTTTATGATTTTAGTTCTTAGTTTTTGTAAATAGCAAATCGTAATTTCACAACAAAATGGACTAATTTGTTAGTAAAGAAAAAAAAATTGTACGTTTTTCCGTTTATTGTAAAAATTTAATAAAATTATAAAATGTATAAAAAAATTACTGAGGTCAGTGCTTTGAACATTAGAATACGGTAATTATATTTGAAGCAAATGTCAATTTTATTAAGGAGTATTTGCAATAAAATAAATTTAATTTTTATATAGCCAGCTATAAACTGCTCTTTTTATTATTGTATAATTTTTTTTTTCTCAGAATTCTTAGAAGTACAATATGAATTATTTATTGCGAGATCCTTCAATCATTTAAATACGATACGGATATAAAATCAAAAAACGTTTGGTTAGTAGTTGAACAATAAAAACGATATTTACCTTACGATCACCAAGTGACGTAAAAGACACAAACTCATAATAATAACTAATATTTTAAACCAAAAAAAAATCATTTGGTGTTGTATTGTATGTGGAACATATGATTGAAAAAAAAGCATTTAAATGCATAAAAGTTGATGAATCTGTTTCAAATATACAAATAATTTATCTACAATATAAAGGTGTAGTAATGTTGAAAAAACACATATTTTTTTAGCCTAATAAAAAATTTTAGTAATGTTATTAATTTTTACACACAAAATTTTTGTTTATAATTCTTTAGTTTTTTAAATTTGGAGCTAAAAATACTAGTATATTTAAAAAGTTTTTTTGTACATTTAAATGACCATCCTTCAAATAGTGTCACACTTGAGCTATTAACCTATTCAATCAAGTCTCAATCACTAAGTTTTTTGAAAGTAAGATTTATATAGATGGTTAAAATAAATACACATTTTTATTTATTCTTACCTAAGTTCAAGCTACAAGTATGTTTTATGGCTTGGAGTTTAAAAATTCATTACCATTTTCTAAATAAGAACTACTATTAATTGTCAGTAACTTTAAATTTATTGAGTGTTTAGTTGATCATTCTAAAGTTTTTTCATCCTTTTCAAATTACGAATAGGTTGGTTGCATAGACTATTCAAATTATTTATATGTTAAATTACACCTTTTTACAAATTAAGGACATTGCCGTTTACAAAGTTTAAAACAACGGCAAGAATCTTCATTTATTTATTTGTTTTTTCTGTCAATATCCAAATCTTAAAAGCTTGAATTTGTTGTAAAACATTTACTGACGTCACATTGAGTTTTATTGTGTTTTTTCAAAAATTCTGTTTTGCCATAAAAACCAAGTTATAGGTGTTAATTAATTTTTAGTTACTGCAAAATAGCTTAACAAAAACTAGTGAATATATTAGCTAAAGTAACAATAAAATAAATTATAATAACAAATTTAATTTGACCTTAACTATTAACTAAACCATATCAAATAGAGTACTACATAAACAACCTAGCAAACGATTTGTAATTTAAAGAAAAACTTTTTTTTTACTTTGAAAAAAAACCAAAACCGTTTTAAAAAAAGAGTCAAATTTAAATAAAAAAAATTATTTAAGTTAAAAGTACAAAACGTCAAAATATATTTTTTAAAACGTGTTCATGATATTTAAGCGATGTTTTAATTATTATTTAAAAAGTATAAAGTCTGTTAAATTTATAGTTATTGAAGTTATAAGATAATTAATAATAAGTTAAAAAACTATATATTTTTATGAATTTACTAATTAAAGTCATTATAATTTACTTTTATATATTATTTCTTAGTTTTTTTTTTTTTTTGTTTAAGTGCAATTGTAAACTCTTTATCAAAAGTTTGTTTTTCATCATTAATTATAATATAGAAATATATAGTAATTTTTTTTTCCAAATAACTTTAACTCTGTACAGATTATTATCAGATATAATTGTAAATTAGGTTAATTTCGTTTGTGACGTGACTAATCAATGCCAACAAGTTACAGTTTTTAACAAGTGTCAAAACACATTGACACATAATATAAACCTTTGGCTACTATACTATTTTTAGTCAGTTTAGTTAACTTAAATATTTTTATTGATTTTTATCAAAATAAAATAATTGAACAGTTTTTATAAACTTTAATTTTATTTTTTATATTTTGATAATATAAAAATAATATTTTAAATTGAATGGTTTTCATCGAAAACCTTCTAAAATATTTTAATGATAAACTAAACCTATATTTTATAGAATAGCAACCAAGCCAGGGTTAAGAAACTGTTGTTAACCTGAATTTTGTTTAAAATTAATATTTTTGAATGACAATTATTTATGTAGACACTAAATTTTATGTATTAACTTAAATATTTTAGAAAAATAAAAATATAAACATAGATATTTACTTGGGACTAAATTATAACAAATTAGTTGTATTCATACTTATACTTGTGACAAAAAAAAAAGACCATGCATATATAAATGAAACTTGAACTTTATTACATTTAAAGATTAAATTAGGTCACTGCTAGATTTTAAGTTTTTGAAATAAATACTTTCAGTAATTTTAACAGTTTATTTAATGTTTTATATGAGTAAAGAGTATAAACGTTTAAAGAAATTTTCTTAACCATTTAAAAAGATAGTCTGTTTCAATATCTGTTATACCATTATCTTCAACAATAACTTTATGTACATGCAGGCACTAGAAATCTTCAAAAGAAATAACAATACATATTATTACCATGCAGGAATGAATAATATTATTTGATTTTCATAAGTATCAACATAAAACTTAATTGATAGAGATTTTAATAGTTTTATGAAAACTTATCTTTAAGGTTGAGTTAACCAAAAAAAAACCAATTGTTTAAAAAACTACCGATTAATTATATTTAAAAAAAAAAGTTAATTAATTAAAAACAGAATGCTTAAAGGAAAGAAAATAAGCACACAATTTTAATAGTTTGTTTTTTATTTGCGTTATACAATTTTTACTTATAAATTTAAAAAAAAATATATGATAAAATATTAAGAATGCTTTAAAAATTTAGACATGAGAGAAAGTAATATAATTTTTTTTTTCTTGTTTATTATGTTTCCATGTTACCATATAAACTACTACCAGTTTTTTGACTTATTTAGTATACGAACTTTTTCTTCTTACATAAATTGGGCCTTTGTTATTGCTGGTTTATTTTAGTTTTACTTTAATCTAACGTGTTTTTACAGTACAGCAAAGTTCTACAGTATAAGCATTTAATTAGTTTTTACATTAGATTATTACTTCATTTTATACTTTTAAACTTTAAACTACTTTTTTTTTTCAATTTCAATTCAATTTAATTTACTTAAAAACAATTTTGATAAGACTTACTACGAAATAACTGAAATTAGTTTAAAAAAATTTGAAATGTTTTTTGTTATATATTTTATATCTGTAAGACATAAGAAATTTAATTGCTATTGGAGTCCTTATTCCAAACAGACTTCTAATATGCTTTAAAAATCGTGTTTTTATTTTGTTAAAAGTACATTTTTTAACATTTTTTTAAATTAAAAATTAAAAAGCCGTTTGTGTACAGCAGGGTTTCCCAAACTCATTTACTAAAATCGCCTCCTTTTCAAAAATTTGAAAAATAATCGCCCCCCACGATTTTACAAAGTAGTTTTTCTCTTGAGTACAAACTTTTAAGCCAAAAAAGTTGTGTTTGAAATGTAATTTAGTCTGGTATTTCTTATGCAAGAGTTTTTGTGGCTGTTTTCAAAGTAGTTTACAGGGCTTAAGAAAATAAGTTACAGTTGTTTTCTTATACGCCCAGTAAAGTGTATTAAAATACTTGATTATTAAAAAGCCTTGTATAATCTGTAATCATTCCTGTTTAAATATGAATTGTTTTGAAACTAATGAAACTTTTAGGGTAGTGGTGGACAACTTTTGTAACCAGCAATTAATATTTACTAAAAAAATCTTTTCTAGTTTCAACTCGTTAAAAAAACTGTAGTTGCGGGCTTCATAATTTAATAAAATAACATTTAATAAAATCAAACAACTCGATCAAAATTGTAATAAAATAATTTAGTGTTATTGTGATCTAGGAAATACTATTGTGAACTGAAAACCAAATTGAAAGTGTATTTTAAAATATTAAATATAAAAAAACCATTTTTTTTTATAATGCACAAGTAGTTTTTAAGTTATTTAGTAGGTCGAAATTTGACTGTATCTTAACCGTACGTTACCGATCTGAAATCTTAACTGAAACCTGACATTTTAATAATGTCTCATATAACGAATTTCGGACATTTAGAAGTTAATACTAAATAACTTAATTCAGCTGTTAGTTATTAGCCTATAATAAATTACTAGAAGTAGTGAAAAACTAAAAGCTAGTGTTGAACTAATAAAATAAACAACACATTCTAATTGTTAATCTATTAAAAATTAAGGTAAAACAAAAAACAGTTGTATTAATAGTTTAAAATTCCTTAGTATACAGATTTTATAACAATAATAAATCAAGTTAGAAAATAATATTGAGTTTAAGAATCTTTCAAATGAAAAGTTTGAAGTCATTTGAATAGAGACTTCAATTCTATACTCTTTTAAAACCAAAAAAAAAGTTAAATAAAAACTTTAATGGTTATCAAGATTGTTTTTATTTTATACAGTTAAACAAGTAATAACAAAAGTATGTCAAATAGATTTCTTTTAAACAAATACTTTTATTTCTACGCTATAAAAACTTTTAGTGTAATATAAAAACGACAAATATAAACTACAAAATTAACCAGGTCAAAATAAAACTATTGACAGATTTAAAACATAAACCATTTAATAAATACAGTAGACTTCCTCTTGAAATCGCACTTTGAACAAAATAAAAAAGTGCAAACTCAAAATTATTACCTTTTTTTTTACAAAATAATAAATTTAGATATGTTATATGCAATAACGTTATGAATAAACATAAAATCAACTAAAACAAAAAACGAACATTCATTAAAAAAAAATCTATATAAGATATTAAATATTATGTATTTTTTGTTTTATTAATATTTGGTTAGTAATAGACTTTATTTGAGTTAAATTTTAGAAAAATATAAATTTGCAGTTTTTTTTGGTAAAAAGTGCGAAATCAAGAGGAAGTCTACCGAAATTAATATTAATTAGGCATTATTCAAACCTGTTTTGTAGAATAAATAACTTAATAATTTTTTTATTAAAAAAAGACTTTTTAAATACATTACAAACCAGGTTAAATAAGAAATATTTTAAAAGATCAAAAAAAAAAAAAACTTCAATAAAATAATGTCTGCTACTGAAGTCTAATATAATATGAAGGATGAGGTTCATGACTGCTTGCAATTTTTTTTTCAATCTGATTCTTAATCTAGTAAAATAAAGCCTCCTTTACAAATATCTAGATTAGATCTTTTGCTCAAGATGTTGATAATGAACTGAAAGTTTTTTCAACAACATAGCTAGAAAGAAAAACAATAAACAACAATCTAAATCCCTCTCAAATGATTGGATACTTTTGCCTTTTTTTTTGTTGAGTCAAAAAGCTTTCATATCGTTCTTTGGAAAAATTGACTTTAAGTTCAAGGTTAGTTTGTAAGTCAGAGAAGGTTTCCTGTAAGTCGTTTACTTCAAAAAGATCTGCCTCAAGAAGATCCATATTTTTATCTATATGATAGCTTTTTTAACAAAAGGGTTAATCATGCCAATTCGATCATCAGACCACAAATTTCGGTAGACTGAGACCATTGTACAAGTTTTTCGGTTGTGACTGACTGATGAGTCTTAATAAGGACGAAACTGGTCTCAGTCTACCTAAACTTGTGGTCTGATGATCGAATTGGCATGATCAACCCTTTTGTTAAATTTGAGTTTGTCTCACGGCAAACGAAAGTCCGGACTTCTGTTCTGCAGACTTTATCCGATGTTTTTTTGTCGATAGCTTTTTTGTGTCCAAATCAAAATTTTACTATATAATATGTTGAAATTGTTAAAAACTCAGATTTTTTAGGTTTTTTTTTGCCTAAATTGTCAAATTCCAGGTTTTCCAGGTTTCTCGGTAAATTGGTAACCCTGTATGGTTTTTATTTCTTAGTCTAACTTAGTGACTTTTCAAAAAACAATTGAAAATGTCATGAGGTGATAGTTGATAATAGATAACATAGATTTTTACAAACCATTTATGATCAAAAATAACATATATGTCAGGCAGGGGCGTAGCGTGGGGAGGGACGCTGGCGCATGCGTGCCACCCAAAAAAAAAAAAAAAGAAGTAAAAAAAATGTAATATCTTTATTCTTTATTGTTTATTTTTCTGATTAATTTGCCGTTTTTCAACTAAGTTTTTCTAGTATTTGAAAAGTAAAACGAAATTTCAATACTAATTAGTGACAAGTTAGGGAAATTACCCAGTATACTGATTCGGTTGCGTGATTTCAAATGTGCACCAATGTTGATGCAAAACTCCCTAAGGAAAAATTTTATAACTTCATTAACTTCATAAGAATTTACACTCAAACAGTACGCAACCAGTTAGTGCACCGCAGTAGTATAACCTTATGAGAGAATTTTCTACCATGACAAATGCTAACATTTTGTTAGCAAACAATAAAGCTAAACCTGTTTTTATAATGATAATGATTCAAGAATAAACAAATAGTAGCAAAAATAGCAATTAATAACTGCTAATAAAATAAAAATAAATTGATAATAAGAATAAAAAATATTAACAACATAATTTAAAAGATAAATAACAAAAAAAAATATAATAAAACAAATAATAAATAAACAGTTCATACTGTGAATGCAGTTTTAATCTCACTGTACAAAAATTAATTTTAAATTACCCTAAACTTAAAATTTTTTAAAAAGTAGTTTCTTTTTTTATTAAGATAACAAACAAATCAAACTTTGCTATTCTATCAGCCATTAAGTTAAAAAATTAATCAATTTTTGTAGCAAGTTATTTTAAAATTTATTCAGTCACATCATGAATAATATTATAGTAACTTGTAAAACAGATTTTTTACAATCAATATTTAGTCTTAAAGACTTATTTGATTAATTTTAAATTTAACTTTATTTAATTTTAAATCAAGTTTAAATGGTATTAAAAAAAAATTTCTTTCTATCCACTGTTTGTAGTATTTAAAAAATGCTATTCCCTAAAGATCATAGAAAAACTGATCTAGAGATAAGTGAAAAGCCATATTTCTTGTGAATTTTTAAAAGCATTGAAAAGCTTGACCTTCAAATTTTATTTTTTAAACTTTTTGTTTTGTATCAAAAACATTTAGTAAAATCTTTCCACACACTCAGGATAACTCAAGACTCTATGAAGTTTTGGAAAACTTTAGTATGACTCAGTTAAAACCAGGATAACTTTTTTAATTTTTTATAAAATTAAGTATTTTTAAGCTCAGGCTGACTAAGGATATATTTGTTTTTTTTTGTTAACTCAGGGTAGATTAAGTGGTTTTAAAAGCTTTTTTTATCAACAGCCTAGTTTCTATTAGTTTAAAAACAATAAAAAATATCTTTAAAAAATTTAATATGCCTATGATGACACATGATATTTTTAAATTAACTCAGGATAGTTATTTTGACTTAAAGAGTGGCAAGGCAATCCTGATAGCTTCAAAGTTGGTTGTTTTTTGAAAATTTGTTTTATAAAACTAAATAAAAAGTAAAAATCTGTTTTTATTAATTTTTTAGATTATTATTAAAAAAAAATATGCAAAGTAGTATTGTATGGAATGTTGCAAGTCTAAAAATATGTCAGATAGAAAAATTATCTGAAGCTCAAAAACTTGAATTGAAAAGTAGCAGACCAACACCAGATATTGCTATTACTCAAGACTGCAGTTAAAGTGGTATAAAATTTTAATTTTTGTATATATTTCAGATTTTCTTCATTTGTTAAGATATATTTTTACAGTTTTATATTGTAATATAGCCAAAAATGTAAAAGTTAAAACAGAGAAAAAAACTAGCTCTTTAAATTCAAAACTTTTAATTTTAATACTGAAATTTTAAAATTTTTATATGAAAGATAGAGATAGTATATTGAAAGCTGCAACAAAATAAAAGTATGAGTTATCTTAAGTTTAATACAATTAAATTATTACATTATTAATAATTTAATAATAGTTAAATGGATATTGAACATTATTTAGAAATTGCACAGAGAAAAATGTTTTGATGTATTAATTGTTGTACTTAGTTAACTATTTATTTGTAGTTTAAGGCAATAGGGGGGTAAGCCATGTTTTTTAGAGGTTGATATTATTTTATAGATTTTTTTAAAGCTTTAAGATACTTTTTGTTGTTTTAAAAAATTCGATTTTTTTTTAGATATGAACAGTCAAAGTCGGGCCGCATAATAGGTTTCCTATGGGAAGGGAAAACTAAAACAGCGAAAAAAGGCTAGTTTGTTTAAAATCTATCTACTAATACTTTTTTCAAGCAATCTTCTTCAAAGTTTAACAGTTTAATCTTTATACAATAACAAAAAAACAATACTTGTGAATTGAAAAATTTGTAGTAATTTTTTTATTTTTGAAAAAAAAGACTATATTTTTAAATTTTTTATATAAAATTTTTATTCATTTTAATTATCTAAATTCATAAGTACATTTTTTTCTTGTAATGTAAGTAACATTTTCTAAAATTTAAAGAAGATTGCTTGAAAAATGAAGGAGATAGATTTTTAGTAATTTCTTAAATTTCCGAGAAAATTGACCCCGAAAAAATTTCGGCCCAAAAGTTTTAATTTAAAAAATTTTTTGAGAAAAAAATTTGCGCACCCCCTGACCAAAATACCACGCTACGCCACTGATGTCAGGTTATAAAGTGGTGAGAGGGATTCTGATCGTCTATGATCTATGTAATTGTCAAGTAAAAAAACATATAAATGAAAATATGTAATTTACTTGAAAGAAGAAGTCATAAGTACTTGATTTTTTTCTCTATATTTTACATAAAAAAAAATTTTTCATTTAAGTATTATCTCAGGGTCAAATATTTAAAGCAAGCTAAAATTAGTAACATAGCAAGACAAAAAGTAAAAATTTTCTGACAGCCAAAAATTTTTAAATCGCCCCCTTTTCGCCCCCTTACTAGTCATCGCCCACCCTTTCGCCCCTTACTAATTATCGCCCCCCGACTTACTAAAATCGCACCCAGGGGGGCGATATCGCCCACTTTGGGAAACCCTGGTCTACAGTTATAACTTACTTTATTTTGAATATAAAGTTATACTTGATAAAACTTAGTTGTAGTTACTTTAAATAGCAAATAAATATATAACCTTTACATTTGTTAATATGTCATAAAATCAAGTTTTTAAGCATAAATAGATTAAAAAGTCTAAGTATTTAAAAGTTACTTTATATCTTACAAGGTTATTTTATATAAGTTTTTTTTCGTTTGTGATACCACAGTTTACTGCTCACAAAACATCGTTCAAATTTATATAATTCATATTTACTTATGATGTTAGTTTGTTTTAATGCTAAATTTTTGTAGCAACTTAAAATGGTAATGTGGTAAACTTGTCACTATCATTGTAAGTTTATCGTCCATATGATATACTTAGACATAAAAACCTAGGTCACTTAAACAAAAAGATACATAACGAAATAAATTAAAAACTATAATTAATGAAAAGAACATAAAAAATTCATTTTGTTTAAAAGAAAGACGGAAACATATTTTAATATAATATTTATTATATGTTAAAAATTTATTTATTAACATAAAGCCAACATTTTAAACACAGAACTATACTTATTTATTACTACATATTGGTGTAAAACGATCAGCATGAAATATTTAACTGCTTTCACTAACATTAAAAAAAAAACGTAAGGCCAAAGAACGTAAACTTGCCAGAACATATTGAATAAAGACTCATATGTCTATTTTAGTATTTACAAGATAGGAGATTAGGCTAGTTGTAAGGTATTTGTATATATAGATCTATCACATCTGAAAAATTATTTATTTTATTGTTATTTTTAGAAAGTTTTTATACTTAATTGTTGTTTTTGAGCCGGATTTTCAATTATGCTAAGCATTCAGTATATAAAAATTACAGTTCTATTTTGTTAGAAGTAATAACAAGTTTTTAAAAACTTTTATTTTATATGATTGTATAATAATGTTTATATATTTTGTTATTTTTGTTTAGTTTATGTCTCCGACATTTACTACTGGTGTAGATAGTTGATTTTTTTCCTAAATACACTTTAAGTATACGAAGTTTAGTTTAAGTTTTCAATTAAAACTGTTAACTAATAAATAAAAACACTTTAGAAGTTTACTATAACGTATAGGATTTACGTGATTTATTGATATTTTTTGTAAAACTGTATGTATTTAGTTATTTTTTTAAAGCATCTCTAATTTTACTCTTATTTTTTTTAATTTTATTGAAAACAGAAAGGAATTTATATATTTTCTTAAATCAAACTTTAATCTTGAAAAGATAGTTAAAAACTTGAATAGATTAGGAGACCATATTCAAATTTTTGAATAACTTATTTAATTGTTGTTAACAAATGGCTTTTACAAATTTTAATTAAATCTTTGAGTTTTAATTTTATTTTTTAATAAATTCAAGGAACTATTTTTTTACTTATCTATATTTCTTTTATGTCATGTTTATAGTTTTTTACAATAGCTAAATTTTATGGCTGTTTATTATAAACTAGGGAAAAAACTTTAAATCATTTTAATTTATTTAAATAAAATTAAAACTCCTTTAATTAAGTTTAAAACTTGTTTTTAAAATTGTAAGTAACTGAAAACTACATAGTATGTACAAGTTGATTAAAAATTGTACAAATTGATAACTAAGTATTGTACTGTATCTCTACTTATGTTTGCAAATACAACAACCTTGTTTTAAACTTCTAGTTTAAACTTGTTAAGAACTATAAACGATTTTGAATTTCTACGTCTGTAACAGTCAATCTTAATCAAAACTATTAAATAAATAGTAAAATTTTAAATTTATGTTACTGTATGAATAATGTTTATGGTTTTTGGTCTTCGATTTTTTCAAGAAATTCTTGTGTTTAATGTGCCTTATTTATTTTTTATCATGATCTAAATGTTAAACTTTATTCGTTTCTTTAGAAAAAAATTTATAAATTTGAGTTTTATTGTAAGTTTTACTGACTTAATTTTATCTTTCATTTATAGTTTATTAATCTACTTTTTTTTTACCAGTTAAAACAACTGGTTACAAATTCCTCTACGTGGCGGTACGGAAATTTACAAAAACAAACAACTATATATAACCATTTTTGCATTCAGTGTTTGAAGTTATGGTTGTTTGATGCAGGTTTGAAATTTTTGCATTGTAACTAGCTATGCACAGTAGTTACTAAAAACATCTGTACAGTAACAGTATAAGGTATGGAATATGGTTCTCATTTAATTTGTACTACTACTCAAAATTAAGTTTTACCTAATTTAATTGAGATTTTACTAATACTAAATTCTTTTTGACACTAATTTATATAAATTAAATAAGATAGTTTGGGTGATGTATCTCTTATACTAAAGTACCACAAAGAAATAAAACATTATATTTCAAAATACTAACTACTTTTATAAATCAAACGGTAAACCGGTAAAAGTCTAAATGATATTAAACCAAGTTTTAGTGCAAGTAAATTAAAAAACTCTTAAAAAACTGTTAACTGTTCAAATTCATTTTAAAAAGATAATATACAATTACTTAAAATTACATATAAATTTTTAGAAAGCAATAAACTATGAAAGTTTAACTAACTATTAAACATATAAATCTAGCTAAAACAATTTAACATATAAATCTAGCTCAACCAATTCAATGTAGTTAAAATATAATTTAAATATTAGCGTTATATCTAAACAATACTTACATTTATTAAAAAAATATTCATTTAGTCTATTTCAGTAGTTCAAGTTTTAATTTTTGCTCCGAGCTGCACACAATAACACTAACTGCAAAATCTAAATGTAGATTTGTTTTGTTTCTTATAAAAATTGCATCAGTGTTCGAATATGGCCGTTTTTTGTCCAGCTCTTGTATTTTGGGGTTATAGAATGAACAATGCAGGTAATTTGCAGCAGTTTATTACAAGTGCAACTAATTATTATTTTTTTTTATTTAAACTTTTATAAGTACATTCGTCCAATCTAGACGTCATGTATTCACTTGGCAAACATTAAATTTTGTAAACGAATTCTACTAAGTGAGTTCTTTTATATAAAAGTATTCATAAAGACTATTTATTAAACGAGTATTATTAAAACTAGTTATTAAATTCTTATAAATTAAGAAATACTTTTGTCAAAAAAAAAAGAATTTAAGGTGTAAAAAGTATTGTATTTTATTAAACAGCAAAGCTTTGATATAAATCAGATTAAAATAATTTTACTACACTCGAAATATAACTTTAATTTATACTTTTTACAAGTTGTTTTATAATATTTCTTATATTTGATGTATAATTAACTATTTAACTATGGTAAAATAATATGAAAAAACATTAGTTATTATATATAAAAAAAACTGTGTTTATTTTATTATACTGATTTTCCTTGTTTTTGTGGATAAAAATGTTGTAGATCATTTAAAACCCAAGGATATGTTCATCTTTATTTAGAAAACTCAAAAAAAAGTTCTAAAACATTAGTTTTCTAAATAAACTGATTATACAATACTGTAAGTATTCTGTTTGAATTGTAAATTGTAACCATTACATTTTAAATGTACGATTATTTAATATACTTTATATTTCAATTTTTTCATCAAACTAATTTTAGTTGTTTTAGAAAAAAATAATGCTTGAAATGAGAATTTTTAATATTTTAAACTTGTTGTTCATAAATCTAAAAGGTAATAGGTTGTTAATTAAACTAAAATTAAATATACACATTTTTATATTTATAAATTACTCAATTATTTAGATACTGGTAACGTAACTTTTAAAATATTAAAATTTAAATAGAATAAAAAGGATCAAAAAAGATTATAAATACTTTGTATTATTTGTTAATCAAATGTTTATAAATGCACTAGAGACATTTTGATCAAAACTAAATATGCGAGTTTTATACATAAGTAAAAAATGTACTTTAGTAGTTTGTTTGTTATTATTTGGAAGCAAATAATAACAAATGTTATTTTTTTAATGCAATCTTTTTTACATTTATTCAAGTTACTAAGTTTTGTTTTTTCTTTTGAATAGATTATTCTGTAGTATGTAATATAATAGCATTAATTTTATGGTTCTGACCGTTTAATTACTTTTTTTAATTTAAAAAAACTGTTTATAATCATCAAAAATTTCCTTGTAAAAGCTTAACTTACAAATTTACCTAACAATGATTATATATTTTGATTATAGTTTCTGTATTAACTTAAATTTTTTAATTATTACAATTTTTAATAAATATCTCAATATATTTATAAGGAACTATATAAACTTTTGCAATAAAAAACACCTATATATACTCTCGTTAACATATAAAAATAAATATTTTAGTAAACAACATAGTAATTTACATTAAATATTTGATTCTAAAATATTTTAAACAAATATTTATAGTTGAACTTATACATATAAAAAAAATTATTACAGTTTTACTGCGTTTTTTAACGGTTTCAAAATTGCCTTGTTAAATTAAAAAAAATTATAAATTTATTATAAGTAAGTATTATCTAATTATAAATACTGACTTTAAGCTAGTAATTGTGGTTAAAACAGCCGTCATTAAATTTTTAAAGTGTTAAATTTTCAATAGTTTTTTTTTTACAAAAATGAGACAAGTAATAAAAGTTTTATGAGATGTTTATTCGTTTTAATTAAACCTTATCTAACATTAATAACAATAAAAATTTATTTTTATAATTAAACAAACAAAAGTAATTGGCATGTTGATGAAAATGTTTCATAATTAAAGTTTTTTCTTATGTCAAGCTTAAAGTATAATTCTTCTTAAAATTTGTATTAATTATTAAATGATTATCAACTAATGCATCAGTATAAAGAAAACTTACCGAACTTGTTAACACGTACTTTATTAAATATTTGTATATTTATATTATGTAATGAGTTATATGAAGGACTAGAATGTATTGTACGTCCGGTTGTACATCCTGTAACAATGGCGAAAAACATTATAGTTTATCTGATAACAGTCGGAATGTTACTAGTAATAAATTATACGAAATGTGTGTGATAGCTTTCACATAATCGATAGTAGAATGTTTAAATCGTACATGTTAACAATTTTAAATAACTTTAAAGAGTAGACTTTTTAAATAACTCAATTGATAAAATTATAGAAAAAAAAAATAATTAGTTGAAAAATTAACATTTAATAGAAAACTAGAATTTTTAAGCAATTTTACGTACGTTAAATTATTTTATATTCAGTATTCTTGCTCTCTTGAATTAATACTTTTATAAGTATAGCCAGAATAATACAAAACAACAGATTCTCATAAATATTTATACCATAAAAATTTCAAAGTAGTTTTACGAGAATGATGAAAAAATTAACTTCTCGTTTTAAATTAGAAGCAACCTCTCGTTTTAAATTAGAAGCAATCTTTCCAGATAATGGTAGAAAAATTTGTTTCTTTTTAAACATCAAAGTGAAATTATGTTTTGTGGTGTTTTTAAGATATCATTGAACTCTCAACAACTTAGCATTTCAGTAGGTGTGTAACTTCAAGTCATACTTTTGTTTTATTTAAAACATATAATGTTTTAATACTTCAGTTATATATAGTTGTATAATTAAATCTTTGTTGTTAAATTAAAAAATGGATTTCGATACACTCTCAATACTTATTTTTTAACTAATACAAATGATAAACTTCATATAATGATCTACTATTTAATAAAAAACATTTAAATGACTTCCTTAACACTTATAAAGTCAATCAGCATAGTTTTATAACCTAATAAAAATCAAAACTTTGTATGACATTACTTATTTAAACTTTGTTGTATGTGTTTTGCTTATTTTATATCTTCATAAATTTACTTCTTTATAAATCAATTTCTCGTTACAAACTAATTTAATAATCTTTTATTAAGTTATTATAAATATTGCTATTTATAATTATCCTATTTCAACTACAGACTGCGGGTACAAAGCAACATCATAAATTTCTTAGAAGTTATTTTGTTGTAAAAAAAATTACTTGTTTTCCGTTGAAAAAGTTTTTTGATAATCGTTTAAAAATAATACAATTAACTTTTATGCTTAAGAACTAAAATACGTGACGTATCAAACAAAAAATAATTAATCTGTATATACTTAGTTATACTTTATTTTAAGTTATATACTAAGGAGATTTCTTATAGTATTTTACAAATTAAAATTTACAACTGTTTTTTTAAGTAGAGCTAAGTAAAAAAAAAGTGTTGTTTTTTTCGACTTATAAGAAATATTTTAAACTGCATGGTAAATAGAAAACTAGACGTTTATTATTTAAAGAAACAAATAAACTTTTGAAAATTTAATGCCAAAAGATAGAAATAATTGATTAAGCTTACATATTTTACAAGTATTTAAAATCTAATATCTTGGACATTTTAATCTTAACACTGAGTTTAATCAAAGTTCTTACAACTTAGTTTAGATTTATAACCAATTCTAGCTGGTAATTTTTGTTTATATATTAGATACAATAAAATAATGTGATGATTTTATAGTATTTAAAGTAATACTAGTTTAGTAAACTCTATAATTATATATTTTAGAATGCTTGTTTATCCTTAGGCCGATTAAAATTGAAATATTAGTACTACTTGTAGTTGCAGTGTCAAAAAATGAATTCATAGTAATCAAGTTTTAAATGTTTAATAATATAACTATATTTAACTGTGATATTTATAACATTTAACGTATAAAATAAAACATAAATTTTTAATAATGTTAAACAACGTTTTTAAATATTTAATTTTTCAGAACAAAATTACGTCAACCAAACTACCACAAAATATAACTTCATTTTAATGTTTAGAAAAAGAATTATATTTTAGTACTTACATAATAGGAGATTAGGCTAGTCTGTAACGTATTCGTTTAAATAAATCTATCACAGTCTATCACATCTAACATATTACTTTATATTATTGATAACTTTAGAAAGTTTAAATACTTTTTTAATGTTTTTGAGCCTGACTTTTCATAATTCTAAGCATACAGTTTATAAAAATCACAGTTCTATTTTTTTAGAAGTTAAAACAAATTTTAAAAACTTTTGTTTTGTATGGTTGTAAAATAATTTATATATTTTTATTTTTTGTTCAGTTTATATCTCCGACATTCACTACTGGTGTAGATAGTTAGTATTTTTTCTAAATACTTTTTTAAACTTACGAAGTTTAGTTTAAGTTTTTGATTTAGATTATTAATTTAAAATTAAAAACACTTCAGAAGTTTACTGTAAAGTAAAGCTTTTATGTAATTAATTGATATTATTTATTAAAATGTTTGTATTTAGTTATATTCTTATAGCATCTCTTAAGTTTTGTTTTTGTTATAAACGTAAAGTAATTTTTAATTTTTTCTAAAAGCAAATTCCAATCTTTAAAAAAAAATTTAAAATGATTAAAATTAGGATACCATATTCAACTTTATAAATAAACTAGTTAAATATATAAAAAAAGGCTTTTACACCTTTTAGTTAAATCATTGAGTATTACTTTTTTATTTTGATAAATTAATCAAACTATTTTTTTACTTTCCCATTTTTTTATCTCTTGTCTTTAGTTTTATACGACAACTCAATTTTATGTCTGCTTATTATAAACTAGTGAAAAAAACTTATAATCATTTTAATTTATTTAATTTAAATTAAAACTCTTATGAAAAAGTTTAATTCATATTTTTGAAAATGTTAGTTACTGAATACTATATTTTATGTACAAATTGATTAAAATTTTACAAATTGATGACTAAGTATTGTACTGTATCTCTACTTATGTTTAAAATTACAACAACCTTGTTTTATACTTTAAGTTCAAACTTTTTAGCAAATATAAACGACTATGAATTTCTATATCTGTAACTGTCAATCTTTATCAAAACTATTAAAAAAGTAGCAAATTTTCAAATTTATATTACTTTATGAATTATGTTAACGGTTTTTGGTCATCAATTTTTTTAAGAAATTCTAGTTTTTATTGTACCTTATTTATTTTTATAATGTTTTAATTGTTAAACTTCATTTGTTTCTTTAAAAAAATTTTATAATTTTAAATTTTTTATGTAAGTTCTGCCAACTAATTTTTAAGTTTTAGTTATAGTATATTATTTTACTTTTTATTTACCAGTTAAAACAACTTGTTACAAATTCCTCTACGCGGCGGTACGGAAATTTATAAAAACAAACAACTATATAAAACCATTTTACCATTCAGTGTTTGAAGTTATAGTTGTTTGATGCAGTTTTGAAATTTTTGCATCATAGCTAGCTATGCATAGTAGTTACTAAAACATCTGTACAGTAAAAGTATAAGGCAGGGGTCGGCAGGCAGTTGGTGGTCGCGGGCCAAATTTTTAGTTTCCAAAGTCTTCGCGGGCCGCAGTTTTAGTTTTAGTGACATTTGAATAATCTTATGGTTTTAGTTTTAGTCACACTAGAGAAAAGTTTTACTTTTATTCACCTTATCATTTAAAATGACTTTTAGCTATACATATAATGCCAATTCAGATTAATATTCATTAGATTATGATTTACATTGACTAATATACTTTAGTAATTATGTACTAATATTGTTAATAAAATATGTACTTTCATAAGTACTTAATAAGTTAAACTTAATACTTTTTTTATTTTACTGACAACCTAACTCTCTATAAGAACCTAACTTGAAAGACAATTTATGGGTTACTTTTATACATTTGTTATATCATCAACACTTTTTCATATTTCTAAGAATATTTACTTCGAAAAAAGTTTTTGCGAGTTAAATAATTTACACTCATTAAGAAATTTAGTAATTAGTTAACATAATAAAAGTAATACCTGTTTGTATTCAAAAAAGCTAAAACAAATGATTTAACATAACTAATTCTCAAATACTTTAATAAAATATATTTTTAAGTAATTAGACTTTTAAATGGTTGCCACTAAAAAGCAAAAATGTCTGAGATGTATCAAACCAGCTTAGATTTATTAAAATTTGAAAAAGCTTATAAATAGTTGTTAATCAAGCTTAAATACCTAGTTAAAATATCATCATTATCAAAAAGTACAAAAAGTGTAAGAAAACAAGAAAAAAATACAATTAGTAAACTACACAACAGTCAAAAAAACTATTCTGAGAGTTGGAAGATTTTTCAAAGTGTTTGAAATAAAAGCTTCACACACACCTGAGTTTTTAAGCTTTTAAAATAGCCTGTTTGTGTAGCAATCCAGTTAATATAAAGTTCACTACATAAAAAATTAAAAAAGGTTATTAACAGTAAATAAATTACATGCCAAAAATATATAAGTCAGCTGGAATGGACAATTGAGTTTCTTAAACAAGTTTAACAAAATTATAAAATTTTATTAAGTCATTAGCAGAGTAGAATTTTTTTTTTAAGCGTGATAGCAATTCTTTATTTGCAATAAGAATATTTCATTTAAAAATATTAATTGTAAAATATAAGACGAGCTACAAGAATAAAATATAGCGTTAGTTAGGAGTTATTGTGAGAAACAATGAAAAAATCACCATAGTCATTTCCGACAAAGCACGTTATTATCTTCAGTAACTACAAAATAATCAGAAAAAAATTGCTAAGGCAAGTTAAGTAATAAAGTAGCAAAATTTATTACCTAAAATGAGTTATCATTTATAATTGTAAACTTTTATAAAGAATTGATGTTAGCGGTAATGAAAAACTTTTGTTTATTTCTTCAATGACAACATGAAGTCGTGTTTAGGAAATGCATTAAGGTTATAAAGTCTCATAAATCAAATTAGGACTTTAATCAAACTGTTAACATGAGAGCACTGATAGAAAAACTATTATTCATCTGAGAATTTTTATTAGAGATGTTTTTACTAACTTAGACATATTAGTATAATTTCTTGGTTTAGTTCAAACGCCAAGCACAACAATCGGTGAAATTTTTCAGGTAAAGGTGCAATGTACCAGTACGGAGTTTTTGGAAGTACAATTCCTTCGTTTATTTTTAGTAAAAAGTTTAATTAAAGTTTAAAAAAATGTCTTAAAACATTTATCAATAATAAAAAATACTGTTAACCTACTATAATATATTTTTTAATAAAAAAACATTTATTTGGTAATTTTTTTTGAGTCAAATCGAAGTTTCATTACTTTAAATGTAAAAATTGTTTGAAATTCCAGGTTTTTTCAAAAATTCTCAAATTCAAGTTTTTTACTAGAATTTTTAACCGTAAATTCACAAATTCAAAGCTTTTCCGGGTTTCAACTTTTTTGGCAACGCTGATTGTTCATTCTTATATGTACACATTAATATTTATAATATTTTAAATTATATCAGCTGCAAGACTTAAAATTTAACATATAATAAAACTCAAACTAACACTGTGGATTGAGCAAAACATACATCATAAGTTTAATTTGCCACTCTTTCAAGCAAAAAAGCTAGTCTGAGTCAACAAAAACATTCCTGATATTTTTGTATACAAAAAGCAGTTCTAGCCAAAAACTTAAAAAATGGCTTAGTTGGCCTGAGATTTGAAGTCTTCAAATAGTGATAGTCTGAGTGTGTGGCAATGTTTAGTTGTTTGTTTGCTTGAATTTGAACTATTTTAATTAACAATGTACAAACTTTATAAATTTACCATCCCTATATCTAGTTTATATTAAATAGGTAGCTCAAAAAAACAGCAATTGTGTGTATTGATATGAAAGGCATAAAAATTAACTTAGCTTGAAATAATTAATGTTTGAAAAATGGAATGTATACAAAACAAAAACTATATTAACTTATGTCATATATATTGTTTTAAATGTGTCTGTACAAATTTAGATATTACATGTATAAATAACAATGTTAGAAAAGTATGCATAAACTAAACTTAAACTAACTAATGTATTAAATAAAAAGTGGTTAAAAAAATGAGCATTTTTTTTAAGTTGGTTTGCATTGAAAACTTATAAAAAATTAAAATGTGTCAAAACAAAAATCAAATGAACCTTATTTCTTATTACTATGTTATTTTAAATGTATTCCCACTAAAATATAACATTTACAAACAAAAAAATTATAAAAGAAACTGAGGTATAAAAAATATTGAAAAAGAATATCTAAGCTATAAAGAATTACTGTGCATTACTTTTGTACAAAATGGAAAATATTTGCATTTAGTTTATTTAATAAATAGTTATTATATAACCAACTTATTAAATCCAAGCACTCTTGACACTCTTTTTCCAGATAATTACTTACTGTTGTAAAAAAGAAGTAATTATGATATTAAAAAACATATCCTGTTAGAACGCTAATCTGTCTTTTTCACATTTTCTAAAGCAGTAATTACTTGAAATTATTTTAAAATGTTATAGAGAAACTTAAAATCAAACTAATCAAATTAAGTCGAATTACCGAAAAAATTTAAGTAAAAATATAATTTTGCTCAGTGGGCCACATTTACATGCTCGCGGGCCACAAAGTTTTCTTTCGCGGGCCGCATTCCATTCAAAAAAATAACATGCTCGCGGGCCGCAGATTTACCATTCGCGGGCCGCAATTGGCCCGCGGGCCGCAGTTTGCCGACCCCTGGTATAAGGTATGGATTTTGGTTCTCATTTTATTTGTACTACTCATCATAAATAAGTTTTACCTTATGATCAAATTCCCTTATCAAAATACTAAACACTCTCTAGTTAAACTAACACAAAATAAATTGAGTGAAATTATATCATTTGTAAAAAACACAACTAATTAAAACGACAAGTAATTAACAAAAATGGATTTTTATAAACAATTAAAACAAAATGGATTATTTAAATACATTAATAGTTACTCTTGATCCTTTATCAGGACCAAGCTGATTATTCAAATTTGGCTGTAATTTTTTAATAAGTAGAGCTTCTGAAGATAATAATTCATTATACGAAGTGCACGTTTTAATAACTTTGAAACAATTATAAATATTTTTACAATTAGTACAAAATACACAGTTTTCAATATGTTTAAACACCGCACTGTTGGTTGGGGTCACATGTTCTTTAATTCTGACGAAAAGTTGTCTTTCTGTCTCACCGATGTACTGGTTGTTCAGATCTCCTGGACACATAAATTTATAGACAACACAACTTTGATACAAGCTACTTATTGAATCTTTTAGGGAGAAATATTTCCCTACTTTTTCTGATCTATAAGTAATGCGTACTTTTACCCCGATGCTTTCAAATACTGCTTTTATGTTCTTGGCGAATTTCTCTGACGTCTTTTTAACATATGGTATAGTAAAGAATTGTTTCTTATCATCTTTATTTTCAATTAATTCTGTCTCAAAGGTGTCTTTCTTTTGTATTTGTTCATCGATAAACTTGGCCGGAAATGAGTTTTTCATCAACAGCTCTTTTACCTTTTGCCACTCGTTATTTTGTAAATCTTCTGTAACGAGATTTTTGATTCTGTGATTCAGGTTTTTTACTAAGTTTCTCTTCCACGACTGTGGTACACACGAGTTAAAATTCATGAGCACGCCCGTGTTTGTTGGTTTTCTGAATATTGATGTTATAAACTTGTTGTTTTTTATTGTCACCTGTGTATCG